>NC_043706.1:3247985-3272580 GCF_006229205.1 Suricata suricatta
ATGAGACCGTCGGAGACGTCGCAGAAAATCAAGAGATGGAGAACAGCAATGGTTGTCCTACTGGCAGTGTTGAACCACAGATGTGGTGATTTTTTAAAATAGGCTGTTGGTTGTTATCTTTGGATCAGATCAAACAGAAGATACTCTTGTGAGAATAGAACTCTGCTGACTCAGGGTTCTGGCGAATGACTAACAGAACAAATTGGAAACCTGAGGAGTGGGGTACCTGTGGGACTAGGTGGGGCTCCTCCCTCCAACTCCTAAAAGAGTTTCTGAAGGAGACCAAGGCAGTGCAGATGCATCTTGCTTCCTCTGGTCTCAGATGCCTTCTCTGGTTAAGGGCTCGTTCCTGCCCAGTATTCCAGACCCCAGCCTCTCGTATCCCCCGAGTGGCTCAGGTACCACCTCTCCTGAATCTTCATTCTACTGACCTTTTCCCTTCAGCACCGTACTCCACTCTCCATCACCATACTCCACTCTCCATCACCCTGAGGCTGTAGGACCTCCTCCCTGCAGGGGTCGGAGGTTCTACACGGAAATGGCCTTTCATCGCTCATCTTATAGCGAAGCTTCTGGAAAGAATGATACAGCTTGCGTCCCCTTCTTCCTTTCCCATCACACTCCACAGAATCTGCCCCGACGAAAGATGAGAAACTCTTGATTTCTAAACTCCACAGATGCTCTTCAGAGAGATGGCATAAGCTAGTGGTAAGAAGCAGGGACTTAGAAAGCCAGACTGCCAGGGCCTAAACCCCCACTCTGCCACTTACTGGCAGCATGATCTGGCACAGAGCACTCAACTTCCTTACACCTCACGTCCCTCACATGTAAGATGGGGTTACTGTGAGGATTAAGCAGCACGGGGCTCTTGGGTGATTAAGTGAGTACGTACAAAGAGCTTACAACGTGCCTAGAACATAGGAATTCCCGACTGATCTCTATAGTATGGCATTGCTGTCGTCAACCTTTTAACTGAAACTCTCCTCCTTTGCTTGTCCTGACCTGGTTTTGTTTGCTCCTTTTCCTCATCATCTGTGGCTGCTCCTCCTTCTTCTTTGTCCTCTTCTCCAGGTTTCCTGCTTTGCTTCACTCTATACTTTAAAATAATCTTTCTAAAAATATTTTTAACATTTTATTTTTGAGAGACAGTGTGATCAGGGGAGAAGAAGAGAGAGGAGACACAGAATCTGAAGCAGGTGTCAGCACAGAACCCAATGCAGGGCTTGAACCCACGAACCGTGAGATCATGACCTGAGCCGAAGTTGGACGCTTAACCAACTGAGCCACCCAGGCGCCCCTAAAATCATCTTTCTAAATAAATAAAATAAAATCATCTTTCTAACGATGTTTAGTGTGGCGATAATTGAGCTACCTTATGATTGGCTTCCATTTCCTACAAGATAAATCCATTCATTGAAATCACATTCAAACATCTCTGACCTTTTCTCCATCTTCCATCCCAGTCTTGTCTTCAACTCTTTGCTTCTACACTTTCAAGCTTCACGTCGTATCTCATCCCCTACAGAGTTTTTTCTGAAGTTTTCTCAGGTCTTCACTAAGTACACCTTTCTATGCTCCCAGAATACATTATGTCACTTCTACCTCTACTGTGCCACCTGCTGGCTCCCTGCTAGGGTGTGAGCCATTGGAGGACGGGGACAGGGTCTCATCTGCTGTTAAGCCCCTAACCTCCAGGGCACAGGCACCTGAATTGGTAGTGCTCCATGCACACTTGCTGAGTGAACGAAATAAATAAAATGAGCACTTTGACTGAGCCAGTGTCTCTTGAAAGAAACGGCTGAAGAGTTCAGAACTTATTGAGACCTTCTCACAGGCAATGCGGGGATCAGGACCATTCGCTTGATTTTTATTCCAGTCTATTTGCACAAGCCACTCAACCACTACTGAGGTGGCCTTGTAAGTACAGGGCGAGCAGGCACAGACCCTGGTATCAGCCTGGTCACCGTTCGGCCTCATCAGTTACCAAACGTGTAATCTTGGGCAAATCTGTGTGCACCAGTTTCCTACTAAGATTAATAACAATAACGGTAACATACATCTCATAGAATTTTTGTTACAAGTTAACAAGATTACACACAGGAAGTGTTTAGAACGCGGTCTGGAACATATCACCTACTCAACTTAAAAATTACTATTTCAAATATTAAGACGACTCTGGATAGGGTATTTTGGCCTTACCCAGTTTTCATTAAAAACTAAAACGAAAATAAACGGCAGCTTCCCCGGAGAATCCCAGAATTAGCAACATGATTCGTTAATCTCGAACACGTGCCGGGTAAACCTTGAGGATGTTCTCAGGAACCCCCCACCCCCACCCCGGGTCCCTGGTACTCTGCTCACAATGGAAGTCCTTGGCTACACTGCCAAGGACTCTTTGCAGCCTGATAGCTTTTTAGAAACTTCTGTTCACTCAACCGTTGAGTAGGGAGAGTAGACCTTCCTCTGAGGAGACCTCCATTCTGCTCGAACCACACACGAGTGCTGAGTCTTCGCGGATTCCGGCCCGGGGCTGGGCAGCCCGCTGGCCTCAGAGCCGTCCTAGCCTCCTCCGCCGCAGCTGTCTCCACCGGCAAACGGCCACCACTATCCCTCTTAAAGCGTTTCATCCACCTCGCTGGCCACATCCTCGGTGACCGCTTCCGCTGCGCTTCGGGAGCCTCCATTTCTCCCAGATCCTTCGGGGTGTTTTTCTGAGTTGGCACTTGTCTCCGTGACGCTACTCCTGGCTCGTGTCCTCCTTCAACTGCCTTGAGGAAAGAGCACGGAAGTCAGACACTGTCACTTAACGTGGTTTCCTCTTAGACGAGGTGGCCGCGGAGCCCTCCCCTTAGCCCGGGACGCCGAGCCTCCGAGGGATGCTCCATTTCCCGGCCAGCTCCGCCCCGAACCGCCGAAGGCCCGGAGCGCAGGCGCCCCGGGGCCCCGCCCCGTTACACAGGCTCAGCACCCATTGGCCCAGAGGCTGGGGGCGGAGCGCCCCGGCCGCCGAAGCAGGAGTGATCATGTGACCCGCGGGGGCGGGGCTGCGCCGGCCGTTTCCCAGCCTGGCTGAAAGGGCTCGCGTAGCCGGCCTTGTCGGCCCTTAAAGCGCTCAGTGGGCGGCCTGGCCCCCCAGCTCCCCTCCCGAGCCGCGCAAAGGGAGCTGCTCCCGGCTCTCGTCGGCCCCCCCAGGTTTGCTTTCCGTCCCTTCCCGAAGGTGGGCCCTGAGGTCCACCGCCGCGGAGGCTGCGGCCGCGGGGAAGCCCAAAGCCGAGTGTCCGGAGACTAACCGGAAGTGCGGTCCCAGGCGGAGGGGCGGTGCCGGCGGCTGCCGGGGTAAGCGCGGCCCGCGGGGCCTGGGAGGGGCGCGGCCGCGGGGCCCGGAGGGAGGGGGAGGGGCGCGGCGGGACCGGAGAGCAGCCCCCACCCCCTCGCCGGCCCCCCGGCCTCCGCAGGGCAAGAGCCGCCGCCGCTACTCGCCGCCGCCGAGCGGGGTCTGTGACCTCCCCCCACCCCGGACGGCGGACCGAGAGACAGTCAATGAAAAGTTGGAAGAAGAGAAGCTCAGTACGGTCGCTCCTGCAGATAATAGTAAACATTACCAGGCACTTTTCTAAGCGTTCTGTATCTCATGCTGGGGAAGAACCCAAGGGCATTGAATGAAGTCAGACCCCCCTCCCCCCAGCATCTTCAAGGCAGAGATCAGTTATGTGGCACTCAAAGGTGCAGAAGAATCTGGTTTTTAACCACTTCATAAGTATTGGAGAGCTGCATCGTATATGACATGGCACCATATATGCTTATCAACTACGTCTTGGAGTGTGTGGTGGTAGAAGAATGGGTCCTTGACTTTAGAAGTTGAGGTAATGCAAACAAAAGAACAATTAGAAAATTTTAAACAAACAAGTAAAACAAGACTCAGGGCTTTCTGAAGTTAACGTTAGTCACTGTCCCACAGGATTCTTGCTGTTTTGCCAAGAGCTGGTGGGGAAGGACCTGATGGCCGCAAGGGGCAGGTGCCTCTTGCAGGAGAAACAGAGTGTAAGCGAATGTGGGAAGAGGTGATAGGTGGTTGAAGGATGCTGGCCAGACTGGGGAGTAAGTGGGAGCAATGTTTAGATTTCGAGCTCCAGAAAAACACAAATTTCACAGAATGACTAAACATTTCTGCATTATTGATTTTTCCTCTAGGAGAGGGAAGAATTGCGTGCTGTGAATATTTAATGGACCAGAGACCTTTTGAACCCCAAAGGAAGACCATCTTTGAGACTTTGTGGTTACCGTAAGTGGCATGCCAGGTAGATTGGGGGGGGGTACTGAGTGGGGAACAAAAAGGATTGGGAGAAGTTAACATGAAAAAGGGATTGATGCTTTCTTAGCTCCTGAGATAGCAAAGCAATAAAACTGGATCCTCTTCTACTAACTTGAGTGTATTTTCTTGTCCTTTCCATGTGGGTGCTCTCGGCAGTCTTGCAGTGATTGCTTCTTGGTCAGCACAGGCGGTCTGCCCAGTGCTTAGGCAGGCTCTGTAGTTGAGAGATCAGAATTTAAATCGTGCTTCTTGTGCTCACTAGCTGTGAGTTCTTGGGTAATTATTTCACTGCTCTAAGCATCGGGTGTTCTGTTAGGTGAAAATATTGGTATTAATACCTATTTTACAGAATCCTTGGGAAGATTAAATGAGACAGTCCATGCGATCAATTAAAAATAAAGGCAGTGGAGCGGGGCGCCTGGGGGCTCAGTCAGTTGAGAGTCCCACTCTCGATTTCGACTCGGGTTATGATCTCACACTTGTGACTTTCAGCCCCGAGTCTGGCTCTGCTTGGGATTCTCTCTCTGTCTCTCTCTGTCTCTCTCTGTCTGTCTCTCCCTCTCTCTCCCTCCCTTCCTCTCTCTCCCCCCTCCCTCCCTCCCTCCCTCGCTCTGCCTCCTCCCACTTCTCTCTCAAATAAACTTTTCAAAAGTCAAGTAAGTGGGGCAGTCCCTAGCCTTAGGCCTGACACAGTGAGCCTTACCTGTGTTTTAGGCTAATGCTCTGTCAACTCTGCTTGTCCCGAACATCCTTTAACTGTAAGGATAACCTCGAGCTCTGAAGTTCTGTACTCTGTTTCTCAGCTTGGACTTTTATTGCCTCCCTGCTTACTCTGCACACGCTGGCCCTACCCATGGGAGAGGGAACCAGTCTCTCCTCGGATGAGGGAAGAGAAACCTCTAGGAAGAGGGTACCCTGAAGCCAAGACCTGCAGCTTGTGCTTGAGTTTGCCACGTGGACCAGCCAGGGCCACCAGCCTCGCCTGTTGCATTGCCGTGGGGGTTCTGGAATTATGATGGCACTTTACTTTGGTGTGCTCTTTAGTCATTTTCCGTTCAACAGCGTATCCTAGCTCCTGGGGATACTGCAGTGAACAAAAGACTAAGTCCTGACCCTAATGGAAGTTGTATTCTAGTAGGAGAGAGAAACAAATTAACAGGTATAAACTATATACCACAGGGTTGGATAAGTGTTACGAGGAGAAATAAAACAGGACGAGAAGACACAGCTGTTTTATGTAAAGGAGTCCAGGGGCTGCCTACTTTTGAAGAATTAATGTTCAGAGACTCGAGGCAAATCAGGAAGCGGAGCAGGCCGCCTGGGGGAAGAGCGTTCTCGGTGGAAGGAGCCAGTGCGGGGGTGCAGGGGTGGGTGGAGGTGCGGCAGCAGGGAGCACGGCGGAACCGGGAGGTGTTCTGGGTGGGCCGTGAAGCAGTTCCAGCATCTGGAGCTAAGGGAGCGTCACCGCCTGCTTCAGGTCCGGACAGCCAGACTGTTTTCCTTTCCAGGTGCTGACGTCTAAACGAGTAAGCTGGGAGTAAGAAAATGATTTCCTTATTTTTTAAGGTTTTTCTTCTTGGTGCCCCACGTTTATTGGCTACTTAGGGCAGATGCAGATACGATACCCTGGGCTGCTAAGTCAGGAATACTGTCCTTTCATTTACCAGGCTACGGCCAGACTCCGAATTCTTTGTTTCCACTCTGCTCCCCTTCTGACCTTTGCAATAACACCCATTGTATTTTATTTTTTAATGTTTATTTTTCAGAGAGAGACAGAGAACCCAGGCGGGGGAGGGGCTGAGGGAGAGGGAGACACAGAATCAGATGAAAGCTCCAGGCTCTGAGTTGTTGGCACAGAGCCGGACGCGGGGCTTGAACTCACGACCTTAGTTCATGAAATCATGACCTGAGCTGAAGTCCGACGCTTAACCGCTTAACGGACTGAGCCCTCGGCGCCCCCGTCATACACACTTTAAATGACAGAACGTCCATAAAGCCACCATCTTACGTGGGCTCTTTGTCTGTATGCCTGCATGTCTTTACTTCGTTTTGAGTCCGATTTTTTCCTTTTCCTCCTAAAATTTCTCCATAAGTGTTTTCTTAGTTTTGGCATACTTTTCATATTATTATTAACTGGCCGAGTTACTGTTTATGATTTAGTTGATTAGTTTAAATGGACTTTGAACAAGGCCTTCGCCCAAGAGGCAGGTACAGAGGAAAGGCTCCATAAATGTTCGGGCCTTCGCGCGTGTGAAGATGGAGGGAGGAAGATCATCGAGCCTGCCGTGCACTGAGCGGCTCCTGACGCTGGGAGCCCCGCTGCGGCCTTAGCGCCAGTAGCCCAGGTGTCCCGGCCGCCCCTGGAGGCAGCCCCGCGCCCCACCGTAAGGGCAAGGGGGGCTGAGTGCCAGTCAGTGACAGAGGAGCACGGTGGGAATTTGAACCTAAACCTGATTCCAGAACTTGAATGTTCAGTTGTGGCCAGCACAGTGTGTCAACTCACTGCCGCCATGTTCTCTAAAAAACAAACTAAAATACCTTTTTTTTTTTTAATGTTTTATTTATTTTTGATACAGAGAGAGACAGAACATGAGAGGGGGAGGGGCAGAGAGAGAAGGAGACACAGAACCGGAAGCAGGCTCCAGGCTCTGAGCTAGCTGTCAGCACAGAGCCAGATGCGGGGCTCGAACCCACGAATGTGACATCTGACCTGAGCCGAAGTCGGAGGCTCAACCAACTGCACCAACCAGGCGCCCTAAAATACCTTTTCATTTGGAAATAATTTCAGACTTACAAAAAGGTTGCCGAGTACTACAGAGTCGTCCCATACCCTTTGCCCTGTAGTCCTAAATGTGTAACATTGTACTGTGTCTGCTTTATGATTCTGCGTCTCTGTGTTCACGTCTCTGTGTTCACGTACATTTACGTATATATACGTTCTTTCCCTGAGCTTTTTGAGAGTAGGTTAGAGACGTACTGATTTTTGTCACACTATGAGAGGATTAAGCCCTAAAGTCTTATGACAAGCTAAGCCCTAAAATCTCAAGAGAATTAAGCCATGAAGTCCTGAGGTATGTAATGAATTAACTGCTTTCTTATGCATGCTCAGTGCTGCTAGCTCTGCCATTCTTGGGAGAATTGAAAAAATCGTTACTCAAATCGTTTTCCATAGGGCGTCATCCTTTCCTAGAGCCCCAGCTCTAGGTTTTTAAAAACAAGGCCTTCTCTTACTATTACCATTGCAGCTGTCAAAGTCAGGACGTTAACACTCCTGTAACATTATCTTACTCAAGTCTAGCCCGTTGTTCCGCAAATGCCCATTTCAGGAAGAGGAAGAAAACGGTTCTTGTAAAGATCAACTCGCCACCCACCATGTCGCTGAATTGTCACATTCTCCTTTTTGTGGATCACCTGTTCTCAGACTTTGTCTTTCGTGACTTGACTTTTGTAAGAGTTTAGGCCACGTATTTAGTGGAATTTCCTTCAGTTTGGGTTTGTCTGATGTTTCCTCATGATTAGATTCAGGGTGTACATTTTTGACAGAGTGGCACAGAGGTGCGTTCTGTTCTGTACATTCTCTTAGGAGGCAAATTATATGCCACGTTACTGGTCATGGTGAATTTGATCACTTGGCCAATGTGGTGTCTTCCCGGTTTCTGTCCTGTGAAGTTACTCTTCTGGTCTCTATATTAATAATCTAATAGGGAGGCATTTTCAAATTATGTAAACATCCTGATCTCATAAACTTTACACCCGCTAGTGTTTTACCTGAAATAATTCATACTCTTCTTTTGATTGGACATGGTGATTTTTTAAATTGCATCATTTCTTCTACATTTAATTGTTGGCTTTTTAGTATAAGAAGAACTCCCTTCTCTATCTGTAGTCACCTTTTTTATATGTATAGGTTTACGGATTCTTACTGTATTACTCATGTATTCCTGCTTGTTTTGATGCTCTCTTTGTTCGGATGTGTATGGTAGCGGTCCCTTCGGCCTGGCTCCGGCTGCTTCTGGCGTATCGTCACTGCTTTTTGAGCACTTCCTTATTTTCTGGCACAACAAGATGCCCTGGGCCCGTCTTGTGCTTTCTGAAGCCTGGTTCCCCATTTCTCCAAGGAGCCCAGGTGGCTTTCGGTGCAGAAGGGTGTTTAGAAACCAAGACCTGAGTGCTTGGTGTGCTCATTACTGCTAGGATGTCTTCCTTTCTGTGACCAGTCAGCAGACATTATTAGAAAGATAAAATAAACATGCACTTTGACACATACACGCATTTCTGTTTTTTCTATATATACTTTAAAAACTTGACTTCTGGGGCCCCTGGGTGGCTCAATCGGTTAAGCATCTGACTTTGGCTCAGGTCATGATCTCACTGTTCATGAGTTCGAGCCCCACGTCTGGCTGTCTGCTGTCAGCACAGAGCCAACTTTGGATCCTTAGTCCCTCCCGCCCTCCCCCGCTTGTATGCTCACTTGCTCTCTCAAAATAGATAAACTTTAAAAAATATTAGGGGCGCCTGGGTGCACCCCCCGCCACCCACAGCTGTCCACAGCCGGGACCAGAGGGCTGCGTTTGCTACAGTGGATGAGCCTACATCAGGAACCATTATCACCCAAAGGCCCTGATTTGCGTGACGGTTCATTCTTTGTGTTGTGCGTTCCTCGAGGTTGACAAACGTATAATGGCATCTGTCACCGTTTACAGTGTCTGTCAGGCAGAAGAGTTTCACTGCCCTGAAAACCCTCCAGGCTCCACTTACTCACCCTTCACCCCAAGCCCCTGGAACCACTGATTCTTCTTTTATCGATTCCATAGTTTGGCTTTTTCTAGGACGCCATGTACTTGGAATCGCACAGTTTGTGACCTTTTCCGACTGGTTTCTCTCACTTAGCAGGATGCACGTCAGGTTTCTCCGAGGCTTCCCCGGCGTGAGGGCACGTTTCTGTTTCAGCTCTGAGCAGCAAGAGCACAGGACAGGTTGGCTGTCCTCTCGCTGACTGAGGGACATCTCCGGTGCTTCCGAGGTGCGGAGCTGTGCGCAGAGCGGCTGCACCGTGTGCGTTCCCAGCGGCGGCGCAGGGGACCCCTGCCGTTCCACGCCCGCGTCAGAATCGGGTGGCGGCAGGGCCCTGGATTTTGGCCATTGCCGGCTATGGTGGGATCTCGTTTTACCTTCCAGTTCCCTAGTGACCTGCGATGTGGAGCGTCTGATCCTACGTTCGTTTGCCGTCTGTACGTCTTCTCCGGTGGTGGGCCGTCTGTCCAGATCTTTTCCCCTTTTTTAAGTCAGATTGTTCCTTGTTGTGTTTTAAGAGTATGAAAATACATTGTATATTTTGGGTAACAGCACTTTATCGGGTGTCTTTTGTAAGTATTTTCTCCCAGTCTGTGGCTTTCTGTAGATTGTATCTGTTACAAAACAGAAGTTTTTAAGTTTAATGAAATCTAGATTGTTACTTTTTTCATAGGTCATTCCCTTGGTGTTTTATCTAAAAAAATCATCTTTATTTCCTCCCATGTTATTTTCTAGGAGTTTTATAGTTTTGTGTTTTACATTTAAGTTTAAGTTAATTTTGGGGAAGGTGTGAAGTCAGTTCGCGTTCTCGCTGGGAGATGTCCACCAAGTCCAGCCCCATTTGCTGTAAGACTGTTTCTCCATTGCATGGTCTTTGCTCTTTTCTCGAAAGATCGGTTGACTTATCTGTATGAGTCTATTTCTAGACTCTGTTCCACGATCCACCTGTTCTTTTACCAGTATACTCCCTGGGTCACAGGAGCACCGCAGTGAGTCTTGACGTTGAGTAGGTCAGTCCATCTTTCAATAATCTCTTGGCTATTCTGGGCCTTTTGCTCTCTGTATAAACTTTAGAGTTGGTTGATATCAACAAAATAACTTGCAGGGATTTTGATGGAAATTGAGTTCAACCTATAGATCAAGTTAGGAAGAATTGGTATCCTGACAATATAGACGTCCACATATCCATGGAATTTCTGTTTGTTTAGTTCTTTGCTGTTTCTTTCATCAGAGTTTTATGTTTTCTTCATACGTACAGAAGCTAGATTAATCCATAAGTTAGATTGATACGTAAGTATTTCATTTTGCGTAGGTGCTAATGATGTTGCGTTTTTAACTTCTAATTCATTGTTGGTGTGGAAGAAGGTGATTACCTTTTGTGTATTTGTATCCTGCATGCTTGCTATCATCGCTTAATTAATTCCAGGTTTTCTGTTGATACTTTTGTATTTTCCACACTGACAATCATGTGATCTGGAAGCAAAGATAGTTTATTTTTTTCCTATTCTATAAAATTTGTATTTCCTCTTCTTGTCTTACTGTATTATCTAAGACTTTCAGTACGGTGTTGAAAAGGAGGAGTAAGAAGGGGCAGCCTTACCTTTTTCCTCCTCTTAGCTGGGAAGAGTCCGGCTTCTCACCAGTAAGTATATTTGCTATAGCTTTCTTGTATTCTTTCTCGAATTTAGAAAGTTCCTGTCTATTCCTCGTTATTTCATGTACTTTTAATTTGAATTTCTCTAACTATAAGTGAGATTAAACATCTTTTCATGTGTTTAAGAAACATTTTTCTGTCTTTTTTGTGTATTGTCTTTTGCTATGTTTCTGTCAGGTATTAGTGGGTTTGTCCTCAATTTTTTTTTTAGATGTTTTATTTATTTTTGATACAGAGAGAGTCAGAGCATGAGAAGGGGAGGGTCAGAGAGAGAAGGAGACACAGAACTGGAAGCAGGCTCCAGGCTCTGAGCTAGCTGTCAGCACAGAGCCCGACGCGGGGCTCGAACCCATGGACATGAGATCTGACCTGAGCCGAAGCCAGAGGCTCAACCGACTGAGCCACCCAGGCGCCCCCTGTCCTCAATTTTTAAGAGACCTTTATATAATAGATATATTATTCTTTTATCTCAAATATATGTTACAAACATTTTCTCTCCATTTGTCCATTGACTCTTGACTTCCTTCATTCTTTCCTTTTTATGCAGAATGTTCTTATTTAGTCAGATGGCCAATCTTGTGTCGTAGGCTGAAAATCTGTACACTGAGGTTATCTGTCTGTTTCACTACCTCTGTGGTTTCAGTTTGTAAATTCAGGTCCCTGCTCAGTTGGGAGTTGATTTTGGTATGTGATGTGGAGTATGGATAAGATTGTATCTGTTTTCATGCAAGTATCCTGGTGTTCTGACACCATTTGTTAAGAGTTCAGCCCCTGGGAGGCTCAGTCGGTAAGTGTCTAACTCGATTTCTGCTCAGGTCATGATCTCACAGTTTGTCAGATCGAGCCCTACATCAGGCTCTGCACTGACAGTGCAGACCATGCTTGGGATTCTCTCTCTCCCTCTCTGTCTCTCCCCTGCTCATGTGCTCTCTAAATAAACAAATAAGTAATAAGTAAATAGTTCAGCTTTTCCCTGGTGGTTTGGGACATAACTTTTATCATATACTAGATTTCTATATATGTTCGTGTCTGTTTCTGGATTTTCTATTCCACTATCTTTTTTATGGATTCTTATACCAGAATATTAACATTGGAGGCTTTATAGTATATTTTAATGCCTAATAGAGTTAGTCACCCCTCAGTCTTTCTTTTCATTGTTTCCTGGCGATTCTTGCATGTTGGTTTTTCCAAGTGAATTGGAGTAAGAAAGAACAGTAGCTCAGGCATTCCTGATCTTTCTCTGAAGGATCAGGAAGTGTGTACTTTAGGTTTTGGGGCCGTATGGTCTCTGTTCAGCGTTTCCACTCAGCCTGTGTGAAAGAAGCCATGAGCAATATGTTAATGAGTGAGCGTTACCTTGTTCCAGTAAAACTTTATGAAAACGGGCTGCAGCCAGAATTGACCTGTGGGCCATGGCTTGCCCACATTTGGTCTAGTTCCACGGAGAAGCGTATTGTTTTTGTTGCAGTTGTGTGAATTCATCAATCTTTCCAGGAGGGACCAGCATCTTCATTATATTGAGTCATTCTATCCAAGAACAAAAGCTATCGTTCTATTTGTTCAGGCCTACTTTTGGGTCTTTCAGTAGTGTTCGAGAGTTTCCTCTTCTCTGTTTTCGTAATTATTTATTTTTGAGTATTTCATATTTTTTGTTATTGTACAAGGAATATTCTTTTATCATTGTATACTCTAGTCGGTCATTATTTGAAAAAGGCTGTTGGTTTCTGTGTGTGCCTTTTATACCCTGCTGCCTAGTTGAATTCCTTTGAGTCAGTTTTAATGTTGATTCTAGAGTTTTCTAGTTGTACTCTTATATAGCTCCAAACAGATAAATTTTATCTCTTTGCAGTTATTAAACCTCTAATGAATTTTTCTTTTCTAATTGCTTTGGCCAGTACTTCCAGGTCAGAGTTTAATAACCGAGGAGATAGTGGGTCATTCTTGACTTGTTCCTGATCTTATTGGAAAAGACTAGTTTTTCTCACTTCGGTACTGGCTGTAAGACTAAGGAGCGTGTATTTTATCATTTAAAAGGAAGTATTCATATAAAAAATGAAAGGAAGTATTCATTAATTGCTACTTTCTTGAGTAGTTTCATCAGGCAAAGGTGTTGATTTCTGTTGTGAGTTCCTTCAGCATCTATGGGGATAATCATGATTTTTCCCCATAGATCTGTTAATATGTGGTATTATATTAATGGATTTCCTAGTATTAAACAAATCTTGCATTCCTTGAGTAACTCTCACTTTTGTCACGGTATATTACTTTCTTTAGTGTGATGTTGGATTTTTGTTAGTACTTTTTGCACTAATACTGGGTTACAAAACATTATTATACTCTTCATCCAGTTTAGTTGTCAGTGTTAAACTATTTTCATAAAAGAATGAGAAGTTTTGTTCATTTTTAGTGCTCTGGAAGATATTTATGAAGCATTAGGTTTATGTGGTCTTTATAAGTTTGTTAGAATACCCTTAGAAATAACCTAGGTCCAGGGGCGTCTGGTTGGCTCAGTCGGTTGAGTGTCCAACTTTGGCTCAGGTCATGATCCCACAGTTCGTGGGTTCAATCCCCGCATTGGGCTCTGTGCTGACAGCTCAGGGCCTGGAGCCTGCTTTGGATTCTGTGTCTCCTTCTCTGCCCCTCCCCCCACTCAGGTTCGTTCTCTCTCTCTCTCTCCGTCTCTCTCTCTCTCTCCGTCTCTCTCTCTCTCTTTCTTTCTGTCAAAAATAAATTAACATTAAAAAATTTTTAAACATTGTTAATGGATGAGTCAAACTCCTTCTCATTTATTGATATGGTTGATATTTTGGTCTCAGCACAATCATAATCATTTATACTTGTTTTTCTAACTACTTGTGTTTTCATTGCTCTTTCATTAAAAAATTTTTTAGAATGTTTGATTTTTGTTATAATGGCTACCTTTGAACATAGATATTTTTTAATACCTTAGTACGATTTTCTCACTTAGCCTTTACTTATCTGGTGTTTCAGGTGTTAGTAGTATCCCTTAACTCCTGCCTGCCATTGATACAGTAACCCCAGTGTTACTTTATTTTATCTTATTTTTAATTTTTTTTAATGTTTTTTATTTATTTTTGAGAGACAGAGAGAGACAGTGTGAGCAGGGGAGGGTCAGAGAGAGAGAGGGAGATACAGAATCTGAAGCAGGCTCCAGGCTCTGAGCTAGCTGTCAGCACAGAGCCCGATACGGGGCTCAAACCCACAATCATGAGATCATGACCTGAGCTGAAGCCGGACGCTTAACCGACTGAGCCACCCAGGCGCCCCACCCCGATGTTATTTTAGTTTGTTATTTCTTTTTGCAGTTTTTAGTTGAATTATGTCTATTTTATTGGAACATCAACTGTTTAACAAGACTGCTAATTCAACAACACTTTACTACTTTTATCATTGTGGTAAAGTTTTGTGGCATCTTTTTCTTTTTTTTTTTTATTGTTTGTTTATTTTTAGAACAAGTGCATTCTCGCAAGCAGGGGAGAGGCAGAGAGAGGGAGAGAGAGAATCCCAAACAGGCACCCAGCTGTCAGCACAGAGCCTGATGCAGGGCTCAGTCCCACAAACCGTGAAATCATGACCTGATCGGAGACCAAGAATCGGACACTTAACCAACGGAGTCCCCAGGGTGCATCTATTATGCATTTTTTATTTTTCTTTTTTTCTAAAAAACTTTTTCCGTCATCTTGAAGGACCTTAAATTCCTCTCTGTTCCTTTTGCCCTTCACGGGGCAGCCCAGAGGGTTCCTGACGCTTCCTTTTTACTCTCCTGAAGGGCTGCCGTTCGGGGGGCTGCTCTGTAAGTGCCCTGGGCAGGCGGCGCCCCTTCCTCCGTCCTGCTCTGCCCAGAGCTTGGCAAACACGTTTTGTATTTGGAGTGAGCTGTGTCTGGCGGTGAGTGGAGGCCAGTTGTGTGCACTTGGCATGCATGTTCCTACATTTGTATTTTTTCTCGTTCTTTCGGAGTTAGAGGGTGTGCTGGGAGGTTGGATTTCTGCAGCACCGACCCCCCCCCCCCCCCCCGTGTTCTTCCCGAGTTCGTGTAGCTCGGCCAAAGGTGTTCTGTTCTTTTTCTACCTTGAAATCCGTTTTCTGCCCATTGACTGGAGTCAGTGTGAAGCCATTGTCATGGACGCGCATAGGTTTTCTGAAAAATGTGGTTGAACTACAATCTTCGCTGACTCCTTGTGTCCGTCTGTTCAGGCCAGGAGGGAACAATGACAATGACAATGACAGCAGGCGTCAGCTCCCCGTGGCTGGGCTGAGCCTGGAGTTCAGGACTTCCCTGACCTGCGTGCTGTGTGTACTTTTCAGAGTCCTCAGGTAGCTGCCCTGTGCTTCCTGTCCAGGTTTCACGAACATTCTCAGGGGGGCCAAGATGGCCTGTGTTTGCCCCGTCCTACCCGGAGCCAGGTCCCCTGAGTGGTGGCAGCTCCAGACCAGCTGTCACGAGGAGCCCCGTGTGTTGTCGGGCTCTGAGCTCTTCTGCTCTTGCTTCTGATCCCCAGCGGTGGGACCCTGGAGGGACCTGAAGCCTCAGTAACCGGGTCAGGCAGGTCCTCTGGGGACGGAGTTGGGGGGCCGGCCTGGCGGCCTAACTCTGGTGCCGTCATCCAGCACCCCCTGAATTACCTGCGGCCAAAACAGACGGCAGTGGGGCTGGGGCGGCCTCGATACCCCAGAGCAGGAGGCGTGCCCGCCACCAAGGGGGGGGCCCAGGGCCCAGCTGTGGCCTTTCCCCCCGGCACCTTGTCCCCACAGCTGTGGAGGAGGCGGCCTGCGTTCCTGCGGCCACGGCGCCGCCTTCGCGTGGGTCTCCCCTGAGGTTCGGCCCTCAGGCCGTCCCCTTCCGCGTCGGAACCCTGAGGAGGCCGCCGCTTGTGCAGATGGTTTTCAGATTCTTGTCCCCTTTCTGGAGAGCCCCACGGATGGCTTCGGTCGACCTTAGTCTCTTCCAGATTGCATGGAGGGGATCGTGGGGGAAAGCCATCTGCTCTTCTTAAGGAAACTATTACTACTGTTTTCGGGGTCGTTGAGGGGACCACTCTGGCGCCAAGTCTGCTCGTTTGTCACCGTCCTCTCTTGTCATGTCTTACAGAAGGCGGTCCACGGAGAGAGGTCGGACTGGCGGGCCCGGAAAGCAGGGCACTGTCCCCGCGGCTGGCTTCCAGGTAACCACTGCGGCACTCGGCCCCTCCTGTCCCATGGGGAGCCCTCCTTTCCCAGAGACCAGAGGTCCTGGGGCACTTGGCTGCGACAGCCGGGTGGCCAGTGGGAGGGGCCGGGAGCAGGACGGTGAGGGCGCAGGTGGGGGACGTGGTCTCCGGGGAGGCTCCTGAGCCCCCAGGGTGCGCAGAGGGACCTTCCCGGTTGTCTGTCTGGGCTGTTTGTTTGCTTGTTTTTTGAGAGAGCGGGCGAGGGGAGGGGCAGAGAGGGAGAGAGAATCCCGGGCAGGCTCCTCTGGGCTTGATCTCAAGATGCCGGGATCATGACCCTGAATCGTGACCTGAGTGGAAATCAGCGTCAGAGGCTCAACCGACCGAGCCCCCCCCGCCGGGACCTGAATTCTGTTGTTTTAACACTGGCTGGCTGCAGGGCGGAGAGTCCGAGTGTAGGAGGGTAGTGCCAGGATGGTGGCCTTTGGTTCTGGGGCTCCGGGGACGAAATGCCACAGACTGAGTGGGGTAAACAGCAGATTGGTCTTCTCCCGGTTCCGGAGGCTGGAGGCCCGGGATCCGAGCATCGGGCTCGCTTTCTCCTGCCTCGGTCCTGGGCCGGAGGCTCGGCTCTCGTGCTGGGAATGGAGCCAGCGCGCCTGTCGCCGGCTCAGGGTGGGTGTGAGGGAGAGGGTCACGGAAGACTCCAGGCTTTGGCCTGAGGACCTGAAAGAAGGGGACGTGAGATCGGGCCTCCTGTGCTGAACTTGTCCTTGACCGGCGGTGAGGCCGGAGCAGACCTGAGGTGTTTGGTTCCAAACCCTAGTGAAATACAAAGCATTCTTCGTGACACCTCAGGGTTGGGGGTTGCTGATGGCGGCCAGTGCGCCGCGTGTCGTTGTTAGTAGTTTCTGGCTGGTTCATCAGTGACCACGGCGCGTGTCCCCAGACGCCGGCAAGGGCAGACACCGGTTCACAGGACTCAGCGAGGTGAACTCCCATGCTGAGTGAAGAGGAGCGTGTCCGTCCTGTCACGAGGACAGGAATGGGGTCCCTGTTAAGACACCTCCCTGGGTGGCGGAGGTTCATGTGACGCATCGGGTTTACACACTTACTTCCTAGGATATCCGTTATCAGAGGGACAGAGAGAAGGGATCTTGGAATGTCAGGAATTCTTACCGCGACTGCCAGTCATCTGGAACTTGTGATTTGGACCAAAACAAATGTAACGTCTAGAACGGTTTTGTGGGTCATGGCGACGTGACAGTATTTGAAATCTGGGCCGTGCGGTTGCTGTGTGTAGCACACGCGGACTGTCCCTGGTCAGGCTCGGCTTCTTACCCCTCTCCGAGCTGCTGACTTCACTGCTCTGGCCGCCTTGCATCACGGTCCTGTCTCATGGGTCCCTCTGCAGTGGTGGTCACACTGCGTTTCTGTGCACCTGTGTCTTCACTCAAGATGCCGCACTCACTGCACTCCCCACTCATTTGCTCTCGCCCCTGAAACTAAACATTAGAACTTTTTGAGTTGACATTTGAAGCCGTGGTATTTCTTTTTATATTTATAAATACTCTTTGTTATTATAAGAGCCGCCTCTGTGCCTTGCACATGGGGAGTTTACAAATTGTCGCAAGGAAATTGGAAAACCGATGAGCAGATTGATGGCGCAGGAAGTCCTCTGTCTTCTAGATCCCTGTGACCCCTTGCTTTGTCTGAACTCGGTGGCCGCGCATGCTTCTGCTTCCGAGCGGTTGGTTTTGGGGTCTGTCCATTACGCCACTAGTGTGCTCTATACTCAGTCCGCCTTGCACTCTGCTCATTGCACATGAATATTCATTCGGACGCCTAGTCCACACGCCCCACAGGAACTGTGGGCTCTGTCCCCGAAGAACGTACATACACCAAGTAACATTTGCATCAGCGTTTTCACAGGTTATTTTAGGTGTCCGTAGATGCAAACTAAGAAGCCCTATTCTGGCTTTGAGCACCTATCACATGCCCTGAGGAGCCGACGGGCCTGTCCTGGGTACTCAGTCGAAGTGAGGGGAGGGGAAGAACCCGGGTTTTGAGGTCACCCGGTTCATAACGGAAATAGTCCTTCTTGGTCTTTCCCTCAGATGTGTTGCTGACGAGTTTTGTGTTAGAAAAGAGGAAAATCAACAGATTTCAACCCTTGTAAACTAGAGCACTCACGGACTCTGATGGAGAATTTTGTCTTTTCTGCAGTGACTTTTAACTTTGAACATTGTTTTATTAGTCACAGGAATATAAATAATATTTCTTCTTTGTCTCACAGGGTTGGAAATACCGAGTAAGGAATTAGTGTGTAGGATGCTGGAAACTTGTAGAGACAAACCACTCATGACCGAAAGGCCTAGAACCGATGTATCTTTCATGCTCTTACCAAGAAGACAGCTCTGAAGAAGATGATGGGTCAGGAAGACCAGTGGAAAACTCCCTAGGAGAGAGCCAGAGAAGATGTACGCTTCAGAAGAGAGAGAGAATCAGAGAACTCAGAGAAGGAAAGTCTATCATGTATGCCCTCAGAAGGGTAAAACAATTTTTATCCACGTGCATGAGATTACTCAGCTAGACGGTCAGCTGCACCAGTGCCTTGAACGTGAGCAAAACTTCTGTGAACACTTGGCTCTTATTATGTGCGAGAGAGCCCATCCTGGCGAGAAACCTTACAGATGTGACATGTGTGAGAAAAGCTTCGTCCAAAGCTCCGACCTTCTCTCACACCAGAGGATCCACACTTACGAGAAACCGTATAAATGCAGCAAATGCGAGAAGAGCTTCTGGCACCACCTCGCCCTTTCAGGGCACCAGAGGACACACGCGGGTAAGAAGTTCTACACGTGCGACATCTGTGGCAAGAATTTCGGCCAGAGCTCCGACCTGCTTGTGCACCAGCGAAGCCATACGGGCGAGAAGCCGTATCTGTGTAGCGAGTGTGACAAGTGCTTCAGTCGAAGCACAAACCTCATAAGGCACCGAAGAACTCACACGGGAGAGAAACCGTTTAAGTGTCTGGAGTGTGAAAAGGCTTTTAGTGGGAAATCCGACCTCATCAGCCACCAGAGGACTCACACCGGTGAAAGGCCCTACAAGTGCAACAAGTGTGAGAAGAGTTACCGCCACCGCTCGGCCTTCATCGTCCACAAGCGAGTCCACACCGGCGAGAAGCCCTACAAGTGCGGCGCCTGTGACAAGTGCTTTGGCCAGAAGTCCGACCTCATCGTCCACCAGCGCGTGCACACGGGGGAGAAGCCGTACAAGTGCCTGGAGTGCATGCGGAGCTTCACGCGGAGCGCCAACCTCATCAGGCACCAGGCGACTCACACGCACACTTTCAAATGCCTGGAATACGAGAAGAGTTTCAGCTGTAGCTCAGACCTTATTGTGCATCAGAGGATCCACATGGAGGAGGAACCGCGCCAGTGGCCTGCGTGCGACAGCGGCTTCCTCCTGGGCATGGACTTTGTTGCCCAGCAGAAAATGAGAACTCAGACGGAGGAGCTGCGCTACAAGTACAGCGCGTGCGACGCAGCCTTGCCCCAGGGCCCCGGCCTTCCGCCGCAGCAGCCCGGCCGCGGCGGCGAGAAGGCTCTTGCGCTCAGCCCGCCCCGCGCCTCCGAAGCCTCACAGACGTCTTGATCGGACAAAGAGTTCTAATACCCTAACGAGTGTACGTTCATGTCCGAGAACTCGTAAGACAAAAGGACTCTAGGCAAATCTCCGGCTTTCCTCCGAGTTCAGACTTCATGGGGACCAGAGAGTGCAGTCGTGGGAAGTTGCCAAATGGTTTGCCCGGAGAGCTGCCCGAGCAGGACACTTGATCAGTCACTCCAGTGAGAAACCTTACGAATGCCCTGCATTCTGGAAAATCTGTAGTCCAAGCTCATGTCTGATCACCCACAGGGCGATCCGTACGGGTGGGAAACCTTGCAAATGCGGTGAGTGTGAGAGAACTTTCTAGCAGTGCCCACCCGTCCTCATCCCAAGGGGATTCACGCCAAGGACTTTGTAAATGCCCTCATGGTCAGCAAGCTTCAGACAGCACGCACACGGCATCGGAGGTCGGAAGCCCACGGTGGGGAGAAGTACGTAAGGAGCTTCTGACAGAACTATGACTTTCTTACTCTTCAGAGAAGCCATACTGGTGGAA
Organism: Suricata suricatta; assembly: GCF_006229205.1. Classification (NCBI taxonomy): domain Eukaryota; kingdom Metazoa; phylum Chordata; class Mammalia; order Carnivora; family Herpestidae; genus Suricata; species Suricata suricatta. The sequence goes on from NC_043706.1 coordinate 3,268,088, forward strand.
GTGTGTCTGTTTGTCCTGAGCGTGGCAGATGCATTCGTTGGGAGAGCCTTCTTGGGTTTGCACCAAAGAAACCCGATCTGAGGAAAGACCGTAGAGTCTCTGAACGCGGAAAGCTTCTGTCCGCGCCCGCCCCCACGGCTCTCGGGCGCTCACATGAGTGGAAAAGCCCCGCGATCTGCAGAACGCCTTGTGAGAAACTCTCCTACCTTACTGGGTCCCACAGGGCGTGCTCTGCAGAGAAGTCTCTGCCAGGGAGAGACCGATTGTGGACCGTGTCATACCGTAGGTGTGGAGCGAACTACTCTGCTAGTTAGTTGACCCACACGGTAGAGAGGACTTCTCACGGAGTCGGTATGTGAACAGGTGTTTGGACCCCCAGGATCCTGTTCTGGGGGGGCCAGGGCAGGTCGCGGTGGGCCTCATGGGTAACTCAGGTAAAGATGCTTTTCTTTTATCTGAACCACTTAATGATTACTTTCGCTTTTTAAAATTTGGAAATCCAGTAAAGGAAAGGATGTAACCTTGTGATAGAAGGTGTGACACGTTACTGTCGGCGGAAAGGATTCTGTTGCCTTTGCCTCTGTCCCATTTTTTATTCTGGACCAGAATGGGGACCAGTGTACAGTAGCCTGGGAACCGTTTGCTGGCAGTGAAAAGACCTGAACGGCCGGGGAGTAGTCACCCTAGATCAGAGCCCTCCCCAGAGTTCCCCCTGCGGAGGGCCAACCTTACGGAGAGAGGCAGAGCACTCAGCTTTTGTCTGCTTTGTGCGTTAAGGCGTCCGCTCAGAGTTTCCGTTCCCTGAAATAGCTCTGAGATGATCACTGGTATTGGAAATCTCAGCTTTAGAGATGAATTTTTTCCAACTCAGAAATGCAAATTTCAGCAGAATGGTCCTGATGTTGCTGGCGTGTGCGTAGTTGAGACTTCATCACGTCTCTTTCAGTGATAAGATGCGCTCCCCCGCTCTTAGCAGAGTGATTAAGGGAACCATAAGAACGGTGTAAGCCTGAGTGGGCACAGAATAGAACACATAATGATGTGTTATTAATGAAGGAGCTAAACTTCTTGATTCTGAGTATCCCGACTCCAAAGCTGGTGTTCTTGTCACTCTGTTCGCCTGCTGTTTATATAGCAAATCAAGCCCCATGATGATACACGCCTTTGGTTTATTTCAGTTCTGCCCAGGAAAGAGAGAATACTTTTTATTCCCAGGGAAAGGATTGCAGTCACCACAACACAAGGTATCTGTTTGACTTGGAATGTAGGATTCTACATGCTAGAAGGGAAAATTAGTTGGCAGATTCATCAGAGGTTTAAGGATGAGCATGTGCCCGCAACTTACCAGGATAATTATGATTATCTTTAACATTCTCTAGAAATACTGTAATTAATGCAGGGATTATAAATAGACAGTTCTGAGGGTTTTTTTCCTTTCTCTCAGATTAAGAGACATTCAGCATAAATACTTAAGATTCCTACAGTATCTAGGACTGTAGACGGATGAGTGCATATATTGTGGCTAGCGCGGCTTCTCTGGGTTAGTTCAGCAAGCCCCTGACCGCCAGAGAGCGCGCATTTGGACTCGTGGGTGGCCAGCCGCTGCCTTGTGTGTGGCTCTGAGCTTTGATCCTAGTGACTGGTTGGTGATCTTCCTAACCTTGGGGTCCGTGGATAGAGCATATGGTGGTAATAAGGAATCTGATTCTAGGGGATTTTTTTTGTTTGTGTGTTTTTTTGTTTTTTTGGGTTTTTTTGAAAACAAATGCTGGAAGTTTATTCCGTCTCATGTGTTTTAGCAATTTTCAAGTAGCTTTTACACCATGAAAAGTTGCCCAGTGTGATAAAACACGCAAGATGTATCTGTTTCTCTTTGGTGCAAACCATCCCCATCACTAGTTGTAATACTTAAAATGGTATTGGGTGTATGGCCTGGTGGTGGTGACAGTCCTTGTGGCTGCTTGTGAGTCATTAGAACTTGGAGAAGGGGCAGAGTGTGTATCCTTGGCCGGGCAGTGACTTGCCCCTTCTTTCAACTAATCCTACTGGTAATTGTCTCTAGTCTTTTGAGTAAATTAAGGATGGACCATCCCTCGGAAGGAGAACAGTAGGGGTACGGGCCGGGTCTGAGGGTGAGGGCGTTTAACTGTGGGGGAGAAGGTGTTGGTGTTACCCCTAGAGCGAACCTGAGGTTGGAGAGGACCACTTGGGAGCCTGTAACCAAAACTGGAAGGTAGCTTCTGGGACGGATGGGGGTTCTCTCGAGACAGCGCCAACCTAAATCTACCTCAGGTAAGTAGTTAGAGCACCTTTCAGGGTTCCAGACCAAACGAGACACTTGTACTCAGTCCGTGTGTTCCTACGCTTTAATGTTTTTGTTTCTCCTTAATTCTTAAATAAACTTCTATTCTGAAAAACTCCGTTTTTGTCTCTACTCTGCTAAGAAAAGGCATTTCCGCTACACTTGCTTTAGGATAAAGGCGACGTGGAGGATCCTTCCACAATGGATACAGCTATCAAATCATGGCAGTGCGCACTGAGTATCTTCCAGTGCTGCCAATTATATCCTAACTAAATCCACAGAACAAAGGAATAATGTCGGCAGTCACGTGGCCCTTGGGCCTGGTAGAGGTGGTCGCAGCCATTAGAACATCTCCAGAGTTCTGGGACTTTTTGAGGTGAAAGCGAAGAAGTGAACAGAAACCTGGGTGGAGTGTTCTCTGCTCTGCTGTGGAGACGGGAGCCTTCCGGAGCACCCCCCCCCCCCCCGCCCAGTGCGTTATCTAAATCATACGGGAGAAAGTCACCGCTTAAACTGACCGTGTTTGGGGCCAGAATTCAGTGACAGCCAAAGATCTGGTGTTACGTGAGTAACCTGCAACCTCAAAATCCAGACAGATGTTGAATTTGCTGTTTCCGGTAGGCTCCGTGGGGGCGGGGCGGGGGGCGGAGTCAGCGGAGTGGCCCCGAGTGGCCCCGAGGTGCCTCCGTTTGTATCTGTTTGCTCCGCCTACGGAATGGGTCTCAGGACTGTAAGCGGGTGTTTCATCGTGAGGAAAGAGGAGGGATGTAGGACAGCCCGGGGCCGGGCCGGGAAGGGAAGACGCCTCAGCGGCTGCCCGCATCGGCCCGGACCGGGCCTGCAGCCCTGGGCTTCTCCGTCCCGCGGCCTGACCGCCAGGGGCGCTGTGCCGAGACGTGCCCCGGGAAGCCCCAGCTCGCTCACCGGGGACGGGGACAGAAGTGATGTCTCAGCAGAAAAGCGAAGGTGCGGCCCATCACTCTCAGAGGCCCCAAGTGTTCTTGAAATAGTTCTTCATCCTTGAAAAAAAACAACAAAACCAAAGCTTGTCTTGTACTTGACGCTTGCTAATCTCCTGCCCCAGGCATTAGCTTGTGTCCTCTAGGAGGGGGTGACGCAAGCTGATGATGGTTTGCCCTGGCGGAGGCCATCCTTCCTGCCGGCAGGGGAAACTTTACGTAGGGCTCCACCTGATGAGGTCAGGTGATTGACAGCAAGCCTAGCGAGAAAAACAGAGAGGACTCTGGAGTAGCTCCTGTTGGTTATCTTTTGTGCCCGTTTTCAAAAATCTTTGCAGCCCATTCGTACCTTAACTCCTGGCTCATACGGTTGCGTTAATATATCTGAAAACGAGGAGAAGCGTTTTGTATGAAATTCTAAGTGGACTGCCGTCACTGAATCCAGCTCCTGTTCTAAACGGGGAGCCCCGGCGTTCAGGTGAGGGGAGTTGGAGCTGCTCTGGGGGCCGTGGCGGCAGTGGGCTCAGGGGCAGCGAGGCCTCAGGGTTTACCAGCGGGCAGTTCAAACCAGACCCGGTGTTTCTGGCCCAGCAGGGGGCTGATGAGGGAGTTCGGACCAGTCACTACTGTCTCCTCTGCCCTCAGCGCCCCCATCGGATGACCTACACAGAAAAAAAATCTCTGGCAGTCAGAGCCCTACTGACCACTTCAACACAAATCTTTTTATCTACCCGGCCTTTCTTCTCCCAGAGGAATAAATGTACTGATTCCTGGCACATGCCAAGCCCGTGGTACAACCGCCTCTGGACCCCACTTCATTCGTCTCTTCTGTGGATTTTTAAAACTCATTTCCTTCATGGAGATTTTCCCCCACGTGTTCAGATAAGTGCAGATGCCTTTTAGTTCTCGGTTTTTAAAAAAAAGTTTGGGTTGCCCTTAATCTGCTTCTTTTCCCCATTTTCTCTCCTTCCCGAATTTACAAGCTCAAAATCTATACTGCTTCCATTTCTAAGCGTTCATTTCCTATCATGCTACTGAGTCGGCCCGCGACCCACAACGAACGGTTCCTGTGGGGGAGGGGTGAGTGGAACAAGGAGAGACAAGGGGACAAGTCTGCAGTTGCTGATCAAGTCCGTTTATTGAGAGAACACACACATCTTTTAAAGGCAGAAAACGGGCAACTTGACGTAAGTTAGTTGCTAAGAAACAAGGGTAAGGGTAAGAGAGAAACT
>NC_043706.1:3272680-3297543 GCF_006229205.1 Suricata suricatta
AATGCAGCTCTGCTCTGCGGGCTGCTGATCTTGCAAGGTCGAGGCACATATCTCTTCTTCAGCAGCTCCCGACATGCTACAATCTGCCTTCTCTCAATTTCCTACTTAGCTGCTTTCCCAAAGAGCGCTGACTTTTGGACCGAAGGCAGGATGTGCTCCAGCAGTTCATCTGCCTGCCTCTTTGTCTTTAGCAACCGGGGATACTATTGATTCTCACCCTGGCTTCCGGACATGTTTTCCACTCCCCACTCCCCCACGCCCCCATACACCCCGCTTGCCCGTCGCCCTCTGGCCACGCCTACGCGCTCTAGCTCCGCCCTGTGCCGTCTGGCCACGCCCCCGCCGCGGAGCTTCAGAAGACAGGAGGCGCCGACTCCTCCCATTCCCCCTGCGATTCTGTGGCGGGTGAGGATGCTTCATGTTGTACCTGCCATCTGGGTCTTGTGGTTCTCATTTCTCTGTCCTCCCTTCGCGATCCCTTTACTCCGGCCCCTCCACGCCTCCTCCCTGTGTCTGTGTGTTGGGCCGAGTTACGTGTGCGTGAGTTCCTGTGCGTGTTTGTGTCTGAACCTGGGTGCCTGTGAATGGGGGTCTCCCGAGCTGGCCTGGCTGCAGGCTCTGCGATGTGGACATCACGTATGAAGTGTGTCGTGGGCTTCCACTGGGTTCTGTGTTCTTAAGCGTTTAAAATCTCGTGCCTTGTTCTGTCGGTGTGAATTGGGTAAATTAAATGGAAAACCACTGCAAGGTGTTCACTACATACTTGAAAGAGATCAAGAGTTCCTTTTCCTCCAAAGACAGTAGATAAAGCAAAATGCAAAGTCCAGAAACAGATCTGCACGATGTAGGAATGTGCTGTATTTAAAAAGTGTCATTTCAGATTAGTGCAGAAAGGAATAGTCACTCAAAATGGTGTTAGATAAAAGCTTAGGTAAAAAAAAAAAAAATTAGATCCCTACCACCCTAAGTGCAAAATAAAGTAAAAGTAGGTTAAAAGATTGGACTTCTAAACTAAACTCTACCATCATAAAACCAGATGGCCTTGAAGAAAGTCCCTTAACAGCTCTGAACCTGATTTTTCCACTCTATATGATAAGCATTACACCATACATTTGTACTATCAAGGTAGCCAGCCACATGTAGCCATTGAGCACACAATACTTTAGTCTAAATTGGGATATGTTATACCTGTAAGATACACACTGGATTTGGAAGGGTCAGTACAAAAAAAGTGTAAATTATCTCCTTAATAATTTATATCAATTTCATGTTAAAATGATATTTTGGATATATTGTGTTAAATAAAATATATTACTCAAATTTCACTTGTCCCTGGTTTTCCTGTATGTGGTTACTAACAAATTTTAAATTGCGTTCGAGGCTTGCATGACACCTCTTTCCTACAGGCCGCTGTGTGGCGGCAAAGGCCGGCCCAAGCGTTAAAAGCCTATTGTTAGTGTTCTACAGTGACTGACCCCTGCTATTTGAATAGTAAACTACATACCCTAGAGCTGCTCTATGATATTGTCTCATCCAGAGCTCCCAGGAGCTCTGGGAGGAAAGCAATGATTTCCCCACTTTGCAGATGTTGAGAAAACTAAGCCTGTATTAAAGACAGTTTCAAGGCCCATATGATGGAATCAGGACTAGACAAGTCCCTTCTCTGCTGTGCTCCGAGGCCGATTCTGGCATGTTTCATTTTACATGTGAGGCATATATGGCACTTAATGCCCGCATGACAGTTCACTCCCCGTACCTAACAGAGACCCTGAGACGGAAGACTGACCGGGTGGAAGAAGGGGATAGATGGAGGGGGAAGGAATTTCCTGGGACATGCCAAGGTCGTCTTATTTGGGGGAATGAAGGTTAGCCATATTCCTGAGGAACCTTTGACTTGGAATGTATATAAAGAATATCTTCTCATCTGTATACCATCTCTCCAAACAGAGAAGTAAGCAAAGGCCCAGTGCAGAACTTTCCAGAAAGATCCGCTCATAACAGTTGCAAAGAGAATTCACACAGCCAATAAATAATGGAACAAAGAATCAGCACTGGTATCTGAGCCTGTGGTTGATGTTCTTTTTTCCACTGTGCTCATGGGCTCTATGATTTAGTTTGGGTAAACAAGCTCAGCAGTGAATCTAGTATGACTTGAGTCTGCTTTTTTCTTTAAAAGCAGGATTCTCAATTCTGACTTCACATTGGCAGTGCCTAGCACACTTCAAAAAAAAAAAAAAAGCAGGGCACCTGGGTGGCTCAGTCAGTTAAGTGTCTGACTTTGGCTCAGGTCATGATCTCACGGCTCGTGGGTGGAGCTGCTTCTGATTCTGTGTCTCCCTCTCTTTCTGTCTCAAAAATAAATAAAATATTAAGTAAATAAATTATTAAAAAAAAAAAAAGCAACAACAACAATGATGTTTTGGCCCTCTATTTGACAATCTAAATCAGAATCTCAAAGAGTTGGGCCTTGACATCCCTATGCTTTAGAAACCCTCGTCTAATTTTACTGTTCGTCTGGAGCTGAAATTAAATGAATTCCATCCATTGCTATTTTTTCATACCCTGGTCTCCTTCCTTGAGTGCTTTCAGTACATTTTGTCTATATAAAGAAGTTCACAATTTGTTTATGTGCTATATCGTTTTGAAATGATTTCACATGTAAAATTCCCAGTCCCTTGTGGACTTGTATTCTTTGTTTGCTTGGTTTTGTATTTCCCACAGACTCAAACACAGTACTAGACACAAAGTAAGAATGAATAGACTTGGCTAGTCTTGACTCGTTAAGAATATTTAATTCCATTATAACCATATTTTGTTTTGCTTTAACAGTCCACTCACTTCTGGGATTGTATATAGCCCTTAAGTTAGGCTATTCTGGATTCAATTTTTCAGGAACCAGTGACATTCAAGGATGTGGCTGTAGAATTTCATCAGGGCTCAAGTGGATTGTGAACAGAAGGGTTTATACCGGGACGTGATGACGGAGAATTACAGAAATCTGATCTCATCCGTCACAATTTCCTGTTTCCTTTGAAATGCCTCTGCCTCTTTTTGACTAATAGTGCTGACATATCACAAGAATTTAACTGACTTCTGTCTGATTTGGGGTCAGAATAATTAGATATTTCTAAAGTACATTGTAAGCCAAGAGACTAGGTGCTTCTCTTTCCCTTCCCCAGATCTACAGGAAGGATGAGGAGGAAGGATGGGTGGAAATTAACCAGTATATTAACTGACATGACACTCTTCTCTCTACCGGGGATCAGAAACTCTCTTTGAGGTACTCATCATTGTTATAAGGTCATAGGAATATATTACAGCTTAATGGTTCGGAATTTAGGTTTGGGAGTTCATTCGTTGTGAAATCGACCAGTGTATTGACCTGGGCAAATCACCCAACTTTTCCAAATCTAAGTTTTATCCAAGACAAAATAGCACATTACTTGGCTACTTATTATTCTCCAAGCAAAAAAATTATATAACACCTTAATTTTTCTGATCACGTTTTCCCAGGCTGGTGCTCTCTCCTTTCAGGGATGTAGTAATGTCTATTTTTCATGACCTCCCCGACCTTTCTATGTGCCCTGTACCCCCAAATACTCAAGTGTGTGCTGAGGACCCTAAGTGGATTTTTTTAACTTTGAAATCTCCGCGAGCTTATTTTACTCAACTAACATTTTAAAGTCTTAATATTTCATTCCTTCCCCCCCCCCCCAAGAAATCTGTCTCAAGACTATATGACACAGAAATCCAGCCTGAGTTCCAGCTTGCTAGCCAGCTCTACACGTAAGCCCATCAGGTAGGTAAGGGATGACATAGATAGATGATAGACTGGTTGATGACAGATAGATGCATCTAGAACGGGGATCTCTATAGGGAGAGAGATGAGAGAGAGATTTACCACGCATGTTCTGCTTCCCTGGAAGAGCATGACTGAAAGAGTTACTGACATTTCTTAGCATCTTGTTCCCAAGCAATAGCTAAATGGAGCGAGAAGGCCAGAAGTTACCAAAAGGCCAAATTACATCCAAGTTAATCCTTTTTGGGCCAGAATATCATGTGGGCGTCGCTCTGTGCTTCCTGTGACTTCATCCAGAAGCGAGAATGTTAATCTGCCCCATTGTTAATGATGCTCAGTTTGATCCCCAGTTTAAGTGGAGATGGAGGTCTCTTTGTAAAGATTTTTTTCTCTTTGCAGTTAGCACAAGATCTCGGCGCTGCTACTTTGGTTCCTGAGACCGTCCTGTTTCCGGGGGAAGCACACTTTACCTGATAATTCAAGGAGCCACTGATGAGCCTTCAGACTGTCCCCTAAGTGGTTTTCCCTCCTGCGTTCCTCTTCTTGGTATCTTTCCCATTGAACATATATCTTCACCTATACTGAATCCTTCCAGAGGCTTCTCTCAACCAGAGTGTTCACAAAAGCTCTTATTGAACTGAAATAAGTTCGGTCCGGATGTCCTTTACTATTATTATTATTATTATTATTATTATTATTTCCTTACATTCACACTTACTTGGGGTAAACAGCAGTCCCGCGCCCAGCTCCCCACGAATCAACATTCTGAGGTTCCGCTCTAAGAAGAATATCTGTATTGCCAAAATTTTGTTTTGAAAACATAAGAACAACAAAACCAAGAAACGAGGGAACATTTCTTTAATATCCATGCCCACCGAAGGGTTCATCTCCCAGGTATAGCCTACGGGCGGACTGGGGAAATTACATGATCACGTTTGAGAGGACACCTTCTCCCATTTCTGTCTCTGTGGTGCAATCAGTTAGCGTGTTCAGCTATTAACCGAAAGGTTGGTGGTTCGAGCCCGCCCAGGGACGGGTACCTCCCTCTAAGGACCCAGTGGTAGTTCCTACCGAAGTTTTGTCAGACATCTCTGAACATTCTCACAAATGAAAGTCTACCTAAGACAGCTACCCCGGGCGTCTTGGCAAAGGGTTAAGTGTCCTCTGGTTCAGCAATTAAATATCGACTGAAACCACTCATAAGCGCAATCCTGTCGTCGTGTTTTCTGACTTCATCTCCCCCAGCTGCTGTGGGCCATCCGTGGCATGCACCTTGGCCAAGGCCTGCGGCGCTAGCCATCCACACCGAGCCGCCCAGCCTGTCTCCAGGTCAGGTCCTCGGGCTCTGGACGTCCTAACGGACCGCGAGGCAGCGGTAGAGCGTCCATCTAAATCAGGACTTTTCCTCCCCTGTAAAACCCCCAACAGGGTCCCTGACACGTTTCATAAAAAGCGTTTTGACATTATCTACCAAAATTACTCTCAAATCCACTCCTAGGAATGTATACAATTACTGTATTTGTACAACTAAAATGGACCCACATCAGGGTTATTCCTGGCAAAATTAAAAAGAAAAAGAAAAATGTAAGTGTAGAAAAGGTATTTTCCTGCCCTCAAAGGGCTTAGTCCACAGGGAATCAAGCCAACGACTCCTGAGAAATTCATTTCCTTCCACCCATTCATATTTTCATTTCTCACCTGTGACTTACCCAGTTTACCGGGCTGCGGGTGTGAGCTGTGTGTGCAGCACTCCTGAGCTGGAGCCGCAGAGGCTGAGCTTGAACACCTGACGCCACCCAGCCTGAGGGCAGCTCCATTCAACACGTTATGAAGCCCTCTGTGTTTTACTTTCTCAACTTTCAGCAGCCTAAGGGGAAGGAGTTTCTTTATCTTGATGTTCTCGGCATCTAGCAAAGCTAACAAGGACACTTGGAATTCTGAATAAACGAACAGGACAGCTTGTCAAAATCTGACGCTGCATTTTTCTGGCTCACTTGGAAAGACATCCTGACCCGGGAACCAATCCACAGGAAACAAACAGGAAACGGTCACAAAAAAAGGGCATCGAGTTCCCAAGGCTGAGGGGGTAACATTACACAGATGTTTTTATTTGATGAGTATGAGAGGCATAGGGATGTGGTTAGTGTCACACCAAAAACCATTTTTTTTTTTACTGTATGCTCATTTTATTCTCCCAAATAAAGTGCAGCTATCAAGTAAAAATCCTGACCTAACATTTTATTGTTTTAGAGCCAAAGAAGTGGGTGAATCCACTTCACCCAAACACACGAGTAATTATATTGAGGGCAGAGGGGAGGGGGGTGGAGGGGGTTTTAAACAGCACAAGCAAAATCCCAATTATTAAAATCACTCTTCTACTTCCTGTAAGTTTAACAGACGATATGTTGGTAAGTTGGTTTTTTTTGTTTTGTTTTGTTTTGAAGTAATCTCCGCACCAACTCGAGATCGAGTTGCTCACTGCCCGGACAGAGGCGGTTGGGATTGTGAGGCTGCGTCTAGATTCCTGACGTGAACACTGCAGTGTTGTTTTCTCCCGGCGTCTGAGTAGACGGTGCGTGTTGTTTGGGACCCGCCGCTTACTCACTCTCGGAAGGGCGCCCCCTCCCGGTTCTGCGTCCCTTTACGATGCTTAGAACCCAGCGCTCCGCCTGTGGAGCTTGGTTTCCAACACCAGGAGCACACAGCCTCGCTCAGACCTCAGTTCACTCTTCAGGAATGACCTGGAAAGCCTGGTGAAAACTGCCCTCTCTGAGAGTGTGAGCAGGAATGAGCCGCCTATTAAGCACATCTTCCCTTCCCAGATGACTCGAGCCCTCCCACGGCTCCCACTCTCGCCTGAGACGCTTTTACCATGATGCCCGCGGGCCGCTAGACATGAGTGCCTGTCCCTTTCAAGTGGTCCCCAACTCTTAATGGCGAGGCCCGTGTGCTTACCTATCACTATGTCCTCATATAGTGACTTGGGAAATGCAGAATGAGATCGCTGAGAAAGTGGGCCTCAGAATTAACGTGACAGGAAAGAGTCCAGGCTGAAGGGAGGGGTTGGCTCGGAGACGAGATGACATGAAGGGGACTGAACAGGACACAGGCAGATAAAGTCAGAACTTGTAAAATGCACCCTGCGCACCCAATAAACTACAAAGGCATACAATTATACATAAAGATTTTTTTTTCCTGTAAATACATTTGGAAGGTGGCTCCCAACCCAGCCCCCCTCCATTAACCCCTGTCCCTGTTACTCTTCTCTGAATAAAAAGGACGCTGCTGCTACCCTTCACTTACACTTGGGGAAAAAAGTTGCCTGGACTGGACACTCCCACCCTAATTTGAGGGAAAGGCACTTCCTGCGGCCAGAAAGTGGGATTTTTAGAGGCTCCCAGTGGGCAGGAGGCAGAGAGCCAAGAATCAAACGAGAGAGGCATGTGCAGTAGTCACACTCATGCTAGTATGAATTAGGGGCCTCCCCCAGGCAACAGGAGATGGAGAGGCCCACAAAAGGTATGTCTGCGCACTCATCAGAGACTCCCAGTCTTCAAAAGACAATAAAACGTCTGCCCGAATAGCCATTATCAGGGCTAGGAGACAGAGGGGGTCTCTCTGCCCGTCACGAGGCCCTGACCGGTGAGGGTTCCTCCCCGCCGGCTGAGGGCGGCGCAGCTCCGAAGATCTTGGCAAGCAGCCCTCGGTTGGAGCGAGCCTGGTCCTGGACATTAGCCAGGCGAGCCCGTTCACGCCCCCCTGGCCGGGCTGCCTTCCGGGCTCTCAGCTCCTGCTCAGTAGGACGCTGGGCAAAGGCCCAGCTGCTATTCGGGCGGCCCGAGTCCCCATCGGCCGCCAGGAAGCGCTGTCCCCGTTCCACACTTCGAAGGTAGAAGTCAGTCTCGCGCTTGGCCTGGGCAACCTCGGCCCTCAGGCGCTGCCTGCGCACCTGGCGCTCAAAGGCAAGATGTTCGCTGAGGTGTGACCACGTGAAACGGTGCAGGTACTGCGAAGGACAACAAAAACAAAACAACACGAGGAAAGACGTGGGTAGGCATGTCGGGGACGCAAAGGACAGGAGAGCGAGTGGGGCCGACAGGAGGGAACGGAGGAGCCCCGGCTGCGGACGGGAAGGCAGACACGGCCGCCCCTCACCTTGAGGTTCCACAGGTCGTAGCGGAAGGGGCTGCGCCGTCGGGCTCCCATGGGCGTGTTGTGCAGACTGGCCGCCACGCGCTTGGCCACGCGCTTGTCCCGGAACTCCACCCAGCCCTCGGTGTAGTCCTTGCTGTACCTGGCCCGCTTTTTCCCTCCCGCGGCCGAGGCTGCCGCCGCCTTCTTCTTGCGCCTCACGAACCCGTCTGCGCGCCGAGGACACAGCGGCGGTTTAGGACGGCCACCCCCAATGAACTTCACCTCCCACTCATCCGCGGGCCAGGATCCCACCGCAAGGCCTTTGCCCGGGAAGAGGGCTCCCGCTCCCCAGTTCCATCCATTCCCCGTGCACCCTTTCCCCACGTCTAACCCAACTCTTCCCTCAAACGTCAACTCCGGCATCAGATCCGCTCTGAACATTCTAGTTACAACTTCACGCCCTCAATCCCAATTCAGTTAGCGTCTGCACAGGAGTTGGGGGTCAGTGTCTAGACCTGGGCCACGACGAAGGAGGAGTTGGGTTCAGATTTGTGAAAAGGCCTCCGAGATTTTTATTCGGGATGTACTCACTTAATAAACTGGTAACGCTGGTTCAGGACACAGGGCTGCGCGGAGTCGACGTTACCAGCCAAACTTAACTAGCCGACAACTACTCATCCACGCACTGCGCTACCCACACCCAAACCCGGCCTCCCTAAAGGCCTGCGCACCGCGCGTGGGGTAACCACGGCGCCTCGGACGCGCGCAGCCCCGGCTACACGACGCGCGGGCGAGCCCACCCATCTGCCCGCACGGCCGGGGCCGACGCTCTTACCCTCGGGCTGGAAAAACACGCGCCCCACCTCGCCGTAAGCGCTCAGGAGGTTCCGTACGTGCAGAGGCCGAAAGCGGGGCGGGAGGTGGCCCAAGTACACAATTCCCGGCACGACCCGCTTCTTGCCGCCGCAAGCCGCCTCCTCGGATTCCTCCTGCTCCTCTTCCGCTTCTGGATTCTCGTCTCTTCCTTCCAGGGGCTCCTGTTCCGCATCTTCCTTCTCCAGCTCGTCGGCCTCCATGCTGGCGGAAACCGGAAGACGGCAGCCGTAAAGCGCCGCGCCGTCTGCCGCGCACCGCGTACGACGGCCGGCGGCGAGGGGGCGGGACCGACGCGGGCCGAGATCAATGGAAGAACCAGATTGGGTGGAAGGAGCGGAAATGGGGGCCGGCGCGGTCGCGAGATTCGAAGCTGGCGCGCGGGACCGGGGATCCGGCTGGTCTTGAGGCAGGAGCCGCACGGATGGGTCCCCAAGTGTAATGCGCCCCAGAGAACGCCTTAGTGAGGTGTAAGAAGGCGGGAGGCAGGCTGTTCTGGAAGTGCGGGAAAACTGGGAAGTTGGGAGAGCTTTCTGTGTGTCAGCGATCAAAACAGCATTTTACCCAAGAGACACAGCTGCGACTCTGGTTGGGGGATGATCCACCTTTTACGGTTTACTTCAGTTTTTAAAATTGTTGAAATTTGAATTATTTTTTAAAATTTAGCTTCGAGTTTTGAATGTTTCTAAGTTTTGAAAATGTAGTTTAACTTCGCAAATACGCGTTTTGGAAATTAGATTACATGTTGAAAATTTCGGTTGTGACCTCATTTAGTGTAAAGTATTTTAACTTAAAATGATTTTTGATTTGATTTTGTGAAGATGTCCCAGAAGTGTTGATGTGTAACAGTTATTGCCCTTGTTGTAAGCACGTGCTTGGAGCCTATCCTACATTTGTATTGATACGTGATTCATGCTTATATTATAAGCACCTGTTTGCAGGTGTACAAACGGCCCGGCGTCAGACGACCCCCCCGGCGGCCCGCGCACCGGCTCCCAGCAGGGGGCGCCGTCCCCGAGCGCTGGAGTCCTCCGTTCCTCCCACGCGCCCCTGCAGCGGGGCGGGAAGGGGCGCGGCCTGGAACGCGGACAAACCCTCCAGCGGGCTTTCTGGAAGGGGCGCTGGGCGAGTTTAAGCGTAACGTAGACTCGCCCTCGCTGCCACGGACAGAATTTCCCATCCCGCTGAGACAGGAGGAGCGCAGAGGACCGCGGCCGGAGGTCCGGGTGTGCCCAAGCTAGCTTCCTAGGTGACCGCTCCTGCCACACAGGCCTCCCAGTATATTCCTGCAGGAACGCGGCGCCACGCTCTTCCGTGCAGTGGGCGAAAGATCTAATAAACCAGACTCCTCGAGTTCCTTAATTTTACCGCAGAGAACGTTAATGTCATTTGCCCGCCCCTCCTTTTTTCAAGGCGGTAGGGGGCGGTAAGAGGAAAGGATTTGGTCCCATACCTAATTCTTAGATTTAAAAGCACTGAGCAACGATGAAGGAAGAGAAAGCACATCTTGGCACTGCTTCAAGAGGTCGGGGGTGGAAGGGGGCATCTGCGGAAATAGATGCTTCCCGTTGTGCAGGTGCGATGGCTGCGACGGTAGTTTATGCTGTTTGCTCGACCTTGTATTTCAAATTGCCATTGATAAAATGTTTATGCACTTAAATAGAAGCATAAGAGGTAGACCATCCAAAATAAGATGTAAACCTTGGACCAAGACGTCTTTCCGGGTGTCCCCGCGCCCCATGACCCTTTCCCAAACTTCATGAAAAGTCAGCCTTCCTGGAGACCCCGACTTCCATAAGTCGGTTTTTGTGTATGTACCTGGGGGTCATTTATTTTTTTTTTTTTTCAGTTCTACACGTTCATCTGTGAGTACAAATGACAGTCTGCCTGCCCAACTGTGTTCAAGTTGTCTAACGCGCTCTAAAGGATCAGGAGTGTCCGGTCCATAAAAGCTCTTCGAAAAGGGGAATTCCTTTGAGCCGGATTCGAACCAGCGACCTAAGGATGACCATGACCACACATGTACAGTCCTCCGCTCTACCAACTGAGCTGTCAGGATGGGTAGCAGGGCTTGTTAGAATACCTTAATGTTTCTCCCACTGGTTTTATTTGGACTGTAGTTAAAAATCTAGGCGAATGTGCAGGTTATTTTCTAGAGCGCTGGGAATGGTTCTAAAACTGATAGGGGTCGTGACCATAGAGGCGTATGTTTAAAAATTAATATCCGTGAAGTTTTGTGCTTTTTACTGCCTGCTTCAGTTCGTTAGAAAAGGAGACAACACCCTCGTGTTCCATGTCCTTGTCCCTCTGGTGTAGGTAGGACCACCACCTGTTCCTCCTGCGGCCCCCACGGTCCCAGCTGCCTGCTGCCTCTCTGAACACGGACACGTCTCGTCCAAGGAAAACAGTGTACACATGGCAATGTGCTAGAGCCAGACCATGGGAGGCATGTGTATGTGTGTGTGTTTAGGAATTGAGTGCCTCCTTTTGGAGTGGAACAAATAAATACACCGCTCCCCAGTTTTGAGAAGAGGAATGCAGACATTTGGGGTGCTGTCGTGCATGGCTAATGAGCACCAGTAAAGGCGTTTGGCTTCCGAGCTGAACACGGTTGGAGAAAACAGGAAGCCATCTGGACAGATTTATCATTAGAAAAGATTTCTGGTAAATTTATCTATAAAAGATTATTTCTTCCTTAAAAATTACTCCATAACTGTAGTCTTGAAAAACTACGCCCAATGATTTCTGTGAGAAATCTGCAATTAGTTATTCTGTTTGTCTCATGAGGTACTAAGAGTAAATGGTCTAGTACATTTCTTTTTTTTTTAATTAATTAATTTTTATGAAAGAGAGAAAACATTGGGAGGGCAGAAAGAGTCCCAAGCAGGCCCCGTGCTGTCAGCACAGAGCCCGACCCTGGGCTCCCTCCCACCAATCATGAGATCATGACCTGAGCCTAATGCCACCCAGGTGCCCTACACTTCTTTCCAATAATCTACCTTAATCTGGGGGAAATGTGAGAAACCTAAAGTCCAAAAGGCCTAGAGAAACCGGCACTTTCTGGGCGAGACCATTTCTTCCACATACTGCGCTTCCCAACGTAACCTTGAACGTCAGGCGTGAAAGCAGCCAAACTCTAGGATCTAAATTCATATTGTCTCTCAAATCCAAACTTCCCCAGTTTTCACAAACGGCACACTGGGACCTGAGAAAAGGCTCAATATTTTTCTCATCACCTAGCGCTAGGTAAGGTACAAGGGCTCCCTTGAGAACCGAGAGCCGTGTGTCTCAGTCACGTGGTACTGCAGTGTTGATTTCCGTGGGAAACTGGTGTAGCTGCCGCCTAGATGGTTCTGGCTCAAACTTGCCTTTTCCTGAGGCTTAATATTCCAAAGGAACACTCAGCAATAAAAAGAAGCAGACTATTGAGAGATGTAACAACAGGGATAAATCCCCCCTGCGCTATCCTGCAGCCAGCTACAAAGGCTACATTCCTATGGGATTCTTACAAGCACAAAACTATGGGAATAGGAAGCATCAGTCCTTACCAGGGTAGAATGTAGGGGGAAGAAATAACTGCAGAAGAGGTGTAGGGGGCGGGGGCGGTGGTGGTGGAGGGGCGCCTGCGTGGCTCAGTCTGTTATGTGCCTGACTTCCACTCAACTTCTGCTCAGGTCAAGATCTTGAGGTTCCCGGGTTCAAGTCCCGTGTCAGACTCTGAGCCTGGAGCCCGCTTCAGATACTCTGTCCTCTCTCCATGCCCCTCCCCAACTCATGCTCTGTCTTTCTTGCTCTCATAAATAAATGTTTAAAAAATTAAAAATAAAAAAGGAGCATGGGGTACAGGGGACCAGCCCACGCAGCTCCGGAGAGGGTCATTCTTATCAGGACAGTAGTAAATAACAGGACCAATCAAGTCATTACAAGAGAGGGATTCCCTAATAGTAGTCTGGTTTTAAGCATAAGATGAGCCTAAAGAATTCTACTTGAGATTTACATTCCTTAAGGCCCCTCATCAGTTATTCATGGACAAGACGCTTATCCTTCAAGAAGTAAATCTTTGACAGAGGTTTGTGTTGACTCCCAACAGCGGACAAAGAGCTAGAAAACAAAGTAAGGGAAGGCTGGTGTTACTGATTGACCCAAGTTGATTCAAAGTATACGTATTCAAAAGTATATGCCTCTTTGCAAAGAAATGAGAAAATCAGAGACAGGATGAACAGAAGCCGCTTGTGTGCTATGCGGGAGGTTTTTTTGGCCTACTGGGCCCCAACAATGAGGAGAATTTGGGATGTGCTGTAACTATTTTACATCTTCTTTGCGGTTGTGATCATAGGACTGTATATAAAGCAGATGGATCGTTAAAGTGTAGGTTAGAATGTATTAAAAATCAATATAATCTTATGATTGGCCTAAAAAAAACTATGATTATCTCAGTAAACGCAGAATAAACGACAAAATTAGGATGCACTCTGGGATTAAGTTGCAGCAAACTGGTAATGTAAGAGAATTTTGTCAACCTATAAAAGATAGTTTGCGGAACCTTACCACTAACATATTTAACAGTTGAAAGAGTGAATGTTTTGGCACCAAGATCAGGTCTAGAGCAAGGATGTCTGATCTTGACTTCTATTCAGTATTGTCCTGGAGGCTCTAGCCAAGTAGAAGTCAAGAAAGAAGGAAAATCATAGATTTGAAAGGAAAAGGTAAGACTGTGTCTATTTGCAGATGATGTGATCATTATGACAAAATGTTGAAGAAACTACTGTAAAGCTCCTGCAAATAGTAGGTTTAACAAAGCTGCAGGACACAAATACAATAAATTGTAATTCTACTTATTAATAAGTATTCCTATTTACTAACAATAAAAAGTTGGAACTTGAAATATAAAATACTATTTGGAAGAGTATAAAAAGTGTGAAATATTTAGAGATAAATTTAATAAAACATACAATAAAAACAACACATGGGAACGACCATTTCTGTATCAGAAACTTCAATATTTTTCAGATGCAGATTCTTCCAAATTGTCCTATACATTCAATGCCATCCCAATCAAAATCTCAATGAGCGAGTTTGTTGAAATTGATCAAACTGATTCTAAAATTTATACAGACTGAAAAAGCTCCAAATTACCAAAAACACTTGTGAAGGAGAATAACAAAGGTGGAGGATTGAACACTATCTGGCTTCAAGACCCACTGAGAAGTTCTACCCAGTCCCCAAAATATCCCAGCGTATACGCATGTCCCGTTGATTCTGACAGAGGTGCTGAGATAATTCAACAGGAACAGACAGTCCTTAATACATGGTGCTGGAAAAAGTGGATATTCACACGCTACTAAATGAACTCGGAACCACACAGCATAATACACAAAACTGAAATGGAAGAAATGTAAATATAAGGACAAAAACTGTAGAACTTCTCGAAGAAACACTAGGAAAAAAATCTTTGTAAGTTTAAGGGAAAAAATTCTTAGTGCACAAAAATCATAAGCTGTAAAGAAAAAATGATTAATTGGACTTCATCAAAGTCTAAACATAGAAATCTCAAAAGACACTTAAGAACTTAAGATAATTAAAAGGCAAGCCACAAATTGGGGAAAAAAAATATATGCAAAACATTTAGGTAAGTGTTTAAGTGACAAGTGTCGAAAGATTTGTACCCAGAATATGTAACACACTCGTGCAATCGACAATGAGCTATTTTTTTGAATAGGCAAGTGATTTGGACAGATATTTCACAAAACAGAACGTACAGATGGCCAGTAAACACATGATGCAGATCCTCAACATTATTATTCATGAGAGAAATGCAAATCAGCATTATTCATGAGGGAAATGCAAATCAGAGCCTCAGGGAGAGAGAGCTCTCCTTGCCTCACCCTCACCAGCACGGGGTGTTGTCTGGATTTGGGCCATACATTTAATGCCATCCCAATCAAATGCCATGCTAATGCATGCATAGTGATGGCTGGTTTTTAAATCCACAATTCCCTCATTCCAGTAATGTGGATTATCTTTTACTTGCCACCTGTATATCCTCGTAGGGGTGCTGTGTATTCAGATATTTTGCCGCTTTTTTATTTTCTTTTTAAAATTTTTAATGTTTATTTGTTTTTCAGAGAGAGAGGTTCAGGGGGGCAGAGAGAGAAACAGAGACACAGAATCCTAAGCGGGTTTTAATCAAGTTTATTTTATTGTTGAGTTTTGAAAGCTCTTTGTATATTTCGGATAGTAGGCCTTTATTGGGTATGTCCTTTGCAAATATTTTCTCACAGCCTATGACTTCTTATTATTTTGACCGTGTCTTTTTGAAGACGTTTTTAAGTTTAATAAAGTCCAGCTTGCCAATTATTTTTTTTCATGAAGCATGCCTTTGGTGTGGCATCTAAAAAGTTATCACCATGCCCAAAGCTAACCTACATTTTCTCCTATGTTATCTTCTAGAAATATTATCGCTTTGCATTTTAAATTTAGGTCTGTGATAATATTGAGGTGATTTTTCTAGTTCACTTTTTTGCAGGTGGCTTTTGAGTTCCACCATCATTCGTTAAAAATGCTGCTGATTGATTTTTCTACATAGACAACAAGATCATTCTACAGAGAAAGGATAGGCTTTCAATAACTCATATTGGAACAACTGGACATCCACCTATAAAGCAAATCTGTGTCCCTACATCAATACTGTATAACATAATTAATTCAAACTTGATCAGAGATTAAGTGTAAAACATAAAATTAAAACTTCTAGAAGAAAACCTTTGCAACCTGTAGTTAGGGAAAAAGACCAAAGAACATGTGGGGGACCAGCCCACACACCCCAGTCTAAGGGTCTCCGAGTAGGGGGTTGGTGCCGGCACAATATCTATAAGAAAGAAGACAGACAACGTGAATGGTGGTAAAGCCACATTTTACTAAGGAAGTCAGTGTCTTATATCCCATAGGTGATTACATCTTTTGTTTAAAGATTACATAGTCTTTGGTCCTTGAAGTAAAAACATGTTCTGGAAAGGATCATTCTTATCAGGAAGAGAGGACAGGAGTAAAAAACAGGAACATATAAATCACTACAAGGAAGGGATTCCTTAACCGGAGTCTGTCTCTATACACAAGATAAGCCTAAATAATTTTCTTTTTTTTTTCTTTATTTTTGATACAGAGAAAGAGCATGAGAGGGGGAGGGGCCGAGACAGAAGGAGACACAGAACCGGAAGCAGGCTCCAGGCTCTGAGCCAGCTGTCAGCACAGAGCCTGACGCGGGGCTCAAACCCACAAAGGTGAGATCTGACCTGAGCCACCCAGGCGCCCCTAAAGAATTCTCTTTGAGGAGTCTCACACTCCTTCAAGGCCCTTCAGCAGTTACTTATGGGTAAGACGCTGATCCTCCAAGAAGTAAATCTTAGAGGGTTGTGTTTACTCCCAACAGCAGGCAATGAGCTGGAAACAAAAACAATGTAAGGGAAGGCTGGTGTCACTAACTGACCCAAGGTGATTCAAAGCCTAAAAGGATACGTCTCTTTGAAAAGCAACGAGAAAGTCACAGACAGGATGAACAGAAGCCACACCTGCGGCCCAGGAGGCCAAATGTTGTTTCACAGTCTCTGGACCTGTTCTGCAACTTCCCAAATAGTTCTCCTGCGCCCTGGAGGGAGAGCCGTCATGGTCACTTATATAGATTCTCCTGTGCCCCGGAGGCCTAGCCATCAATGGTCGCTTTGCAGGAGGTTTTTTGGCCTACTGGGCCCCAACATTTTTTCCTTTTTTACTTAAGAACTCAGCAGCTTTAAAATCCAATCGAAGGCAGTAAACGCTAGCTCTGAGGCACCGGTAAACACAAGGCAAAAGAAATTGGATCAACAATAATATAGGGCGCCTGAGTGGCTCAGTCGGTTAAGCCTCCGACTTCGGCTCAGGTCAGATCTCACGTTCGTGGGTTCGAGACCCGCATCAGGCTCTGTACTGACAGCTAGCTCAGAGCCTGGAGCCTGCTTCTGGTTCTGTGTCTCCTGCTCTCTCTGCCCCTCCCCGTCTCATGCTCTGTCTCTCTCTGTATCAAAAACAAATAAAAACATTAAAAAAATTAAAAAACAAAACAAAACAATGATATAGCCATGGAGGGGCCGACTGTAACCATCTTAGAAAGAAAACTGGAATGTCCGATGAAATTTGCAATTCCATTGTAAATATTAGTAGCAATATCATCGGCATTAAAATCCTCTATGGCCCCATTTATATCAGATTTGCTTATGCAGAGTGCTTAAATCAAAGCTTAGGTCAGAGTGATTCCAGATCCCCAAAATACATTGTTGTACCTTGTACCGAGAATGTTGACTCATTCACCTGCAGGGGAGTTACACAAATCCATTTGTAGTCCGAACGGCACCTTAAAGAGAATTGAATTTTTAGAGTTAACAGCTCTCGGCCCATAGACATAACTGCTTCTTCTAGGGCATCCACCTTATCATTAAGTTTTCTATCAATAATTTCTTGAGTAGTAAGAGCTAAAGATACATTTTTTGATAAATTATTGACAAAAGAAGCAGTGTGTACTTCCTTAACCAGTGCAACAGTAGAGACAGTAACCACAGTAATAAAAGAAATCAATGCAGTTATTCCTAATATTAAGGCAGCAATAAATCTTTTTGGGCGAGACAGTTTTCCATTTAAGAGTTGCAGAGCTTTGATACCATGATTGTCATACCAGGAAGAGGTAATATTAACAGGAATCATAATATAAGGCGGTTGTTTTACAATCATCATCATATGGATATTCATTCCAGAAGTCTCACAATTAGACAGAATACGTTCCTTACAGTTTACTCTATAAGTATCAGATTGTTTTTTGAGTTGTAATGAAGTAAAATCTTTCGCCATAAGTAAAGCATAAGAAGTTACACAGGCTTTAAAATTGTGAGTCTGAGTGTTGTTAAGACCATAATGACACGTGGCGTTACGAGTAGCAGCTAACAGTCTCCAGAGCAAGTCTTTAAGTTTCCCCCCAAGCAGGGAGGGGACTATTTCTGGTGTTACATGACAGACGAACACTATTTGTCTGGGTGTAAGATTGCAGGCAGAGGCGATTTATCTTCCGGTTTAGGTTGTTGGTTGCCGGGAGCCAAAGGGTTAGCGGAACGTTACAGCAAAACAAACCGCAGTAAATAACTGTTAGTTCCTGAAGGGTCATAAATAACTGTTGACTCCAGGAACTGAGATTATCATCTGTCACTGTCTGATCGGTTCCTGGTACCAATTACCCCTCTCAGCATTCTTTCCCCCTTCTCATTTTTCTTCCCCTTGGTTGTGTATATAATCAGCCCCCTTTTGAATAAACGTTGGAGCTTGATCAGACCTCCTGTCTTGCTCTCATTCTTTGTGTCTCTTGTCCCATCCATTCACCCGTTCCCTCCTCCAGGTTCCCGTTGAAGGACCCCGCGGGCCGGGGCAGGTGCTTGTCTCCTTGATATAATCCAGCGGCGAAGTCAGCGAAGGCATGGAGACATGGCGAATCAGGTGATCTGGCACCCAGATGGGTGAATCGCTTTCCTGGGGGAAGATACAAGCAAAACCTCGATCCGCAGGTAGTAAAACAGCAGGGCCTTTCCAGGCTCCTGGGAGCACATCTTTCCATGTCACCAGGGGTTCTGTGGTCAGTTTGCTTTGCCAATGCTTAAGCATCGGGGTTTCCCCGGAATTATCTGGAGTCAGGTGATTCAACACAAACAGACAGTGAGCCAGGATCTGATGAGGTGAGGCATACTTAAAATCTGATTTTTGAAGTCTCACTATTTGATTTTTCAAAATTTAATTAGTTCTTTCAATAATAGCTTGGCCTTGGGGATTGTAAGGAATCCCAGTTGAGTGCTGAATGTGAAACTGTTCAGAGATTTTTAAAACTCTTAGATGTATTTGCCGGCCCATTATCAGTCTTAATTTTAAAAGGCATTCCTAATACAGAGAAGCCTTAAAATAAATGTTGTTGAACGTTCTTAAAAGCCTCTCCAGTTCGAGCAGATGCGAAAAGTGCATGAGAATAAGTATCCGCCGTGACATGGACAAAGGACAATTTTCCAAAGGAATTAACATGAGTTACATCCGTCTGCCATAAAGCATTAGGTTTTAAGCCTCTGGGATTAACGCCCACGTGTGAGACCCCTGAGTTAGCAGGTGGGCAGGAAGGACAGTTCTTAACTATTTGCTGAGCCTGTTCTCGAGTGACCTTAACTTGTAGCCTCAGAGCTTTAGAGCCTGGATGATGAATTTTGTGACTCTCCTGGGCTTCATGCACAGGATCCATAGTTAAACAAGCGATTTTAGTGTGAAAGTCAGCTAAAGCATTTCCCTCAGAGAGGGGGCCAGGCAGCTTAGAATGAGCTCTGATGTGTCCTATGTAAAAAGGCTCCTGGCATTGTTGTACATTAACCTGTAATTGCAAAAGTAAACCTGAAATTCCTGTCTTGTAGACAGGCACTGTTGCAGTTTCAATGGCTGGAAAGAGCCCAACCACATACGTAGAGTCTGAAAACAGATTAAACCTTTCTGGAGTTTCTTGAAACAATCTAATAACAGCAACAAGTTCAGCTCTCTGGGCTGAAGTTTCCCCGGTTTGAAAAGAAATAATTTTAGGTTTAGATGAGTTTTTATAAATGATTACAGAAGCCATGCCGTTAGGGGACCCGTCAGTAAATGCTAAGAGGGCATCCTCCAAAGGCTTTTTGTTTTTGTGAGGAAAATAAAAGAATTTAATTTGCCAAATTGTAAAATCGGGTCCTTAGGTGTATTAAAGCTAAGATTGCCCGAACACCCAATCATGGCCCCCTGAAAACCAGTGAATCTCTGCATTAATTCCTCAGTCTGAAATTTAGAACACGGAAGGACAATTTCTGCTGGCTCCTGAGCGAATATTTCTCTGCTTCTTTTTCTCCCCTTAATTAATTGTGCTACTAAGGACGGAAAATCAGCCAAAACCTTTTTAGGAATAGCTGATAAATAGAGCCATTCTAATATTCTTTCTTGCCATAGGCAAGCGGTGGGAGAATGTTCAGTTGGTAAAATTATTAAAGACCAGGGCTCATTATAATTAATCCTAGTAAGCATGGCTCCTTGTAGAGCCTCATTAACTATGGACAAGGATTTCAAGGCCGAAGGAGTTAACTCTCGCTTGGAATTCGGATGGGAGTCTCCATGCAAGATTTCAAACAGGGGAATAAGATCTTTAGTAGATAGCTTTAAGAGGCCGAATCCAATTAATATCTCCCAATAGTTTTTGAAAATCATTTAAAGTACATAAATGGTCTGTCTTTAATTGTAAAGGCTGTAAAGTCACAGTTTGATTTTCAATGATTCTTCCCAAATAGGAGTAGGGTGGATCAATCTGAATTTTTGCTGGGGCTACTTTCAAACCATGAACAGATGAAGTTTGGATCAACTCATCCAAAACGTCATGAAGATGAGCCTTGTCCTGATGTGCTAAAAGAATGTCATCCATATAACGAATCAAATAGATTTCTGGATATTTATCTCTGATCTCACTCAAAGCCCTATCGACATATTTCTGACACAAAGTAGAATTTTTCACCCCTTGGGGAGACTTTCCACTGAAATCTCTGAAAGGGCCTTTTAGATTCGGAGACGGCAGGCTGAAGGCAAAATGTTTACAATCATCAGGGTGTAGAGGAATAGTGAAAAAACAATCCTGAAGATCTATAATTAGAATATTGTCTCCCTTTGGGATTGCTACATGAGAGGGGAGGCCTGGTTGAAGCGCTCCCATCGTCTCCATGGTGACATTAAGGGCTCTTAGTCCTGAAACAATCTCCATTTTCCTGATTTTTTCTTTATTACAAATATAGGAGAATTCCATGGACTAAGCGAGGGCTCTAGATGTCCTAATTGTAACTGTTCAGGAACTAAGACTGTGGCCGCCTCCAGTTTTTCTGCAGTCAGGGACCACGGTCCCACCCACACAGGATCCTGATGTTTCCACTGAGTGGGGTCAGCAGCCCATTGCACAATGGCCCCCTCTACAAATTTTGAGGGTCTTTATCTTGAAATCCTAAACCTTGCCTGCCTGTTCTTACTGTAGGTATGATTGGGTCTTTTATTTCCTGCTGAGTTTTTCCAGGCTCCTTGTCAGGATTAAAATGCATTTTCAACCTTTCTCCTCCTGTTATAATTTCATCAGGGCTTAAAAGCAAGAGTCTCATTTGACTCAGAACATCTCTGCCCCATAGGGTAAAAAGAATGGAAGGTATCACATAGAGCGAAAGTACCAGATGAATCATCACTAGTCCAGTGAAGAACCTGTGAACCTTTCGCCACAGAAGGAGCAGTTCCTGTTCCCACCAGGGAGGTCACAGTGGGGTGTGTAGGCCAGGATGAAGGCCAGTCTTTTCCCGAGATGCATGAAACATCAGCCCCTGTGTCTAGAAGCCCTTTAATTTCTCTTCTGTTAACCTTAATAGTTTTAAAAGGTCTTTTATCTGTAACTTCTTGTACCCAAAAGGCCAAATCAGTAGAACCAAAACCCTTATCCTGTCTAGGTTCCTGTATGCCGCGGCCCGCGGGGTCTTTCAACAGGGACCTGGAGGAGGGAACGGACGAATGAAGGGACAAGAGACACAAAGAACCAGAGCAAGACAGGAGGTCTGATGAAGCTCTAACATTTTTAATTATAGAGGCTGCTTATATGCTCCTGCAGGGCAAGTACAAAGGGCCAAGGAATTTCCAACGTCGACAGATGGTAATCTTAGTTCCTGGAACCAACAGTTATTTATGACTCTCGTTGCTTATCTTTCTGTAACCTTTCCACCAGAGTTCCTTAACTCTGCCTTTGGCTCCCGGCATCTCCTCCCTTTTTATTTTTTTAAGATGAGGCGATTGGCAAGATAGGAGGAGACTTTTTGATTTCTTGCCTCTAGGGCAAGTGGCTTTAACCAGAGGGGGGAGGTAGTGACCCGAACCCTCCTTGGTTTAAGTGGAAGCCCTTGGTGCCTTTTTTGGGAGGAGAGGCAGGGCTGCAGTTTTAGGTAAGACACCAACCTCTATGCAATTCGGGTGTGCCTCTCAGGGGACTCAGAGATGGACCGACAGGTCTCCCCTTGCAGTGCTCAGCCTCGCACCCCTTGTCTGGTGCCAACACCCACCGGTGTGCATATCTCTGAGCTCTATGCAGTTCCCGTAGGAATATTTTCCTCCTCAGGTTCTGCCAAGCCTGTGTCGGCCAGATCAAGTCTATGAGAGTATATTTCTAGAGGCTTTGATGCCAGGGAGTCAATTTGTTGTTTTATGAATTTTATAATCCTGTTAAATACAAAGGGTCCCAAAGAAATCAACAATAAAAGGCTAATCAGGGGTCCTATAAGGGGCACCAAGAGTGAGAGCATGGAGGATCTCCACCAATCATCGGCAGCGGCCGAAAATTTCTTTCTCTGTAGCTCAACGTTGAGTTTGCGTAGCTGCTGGACTCGTGTTTTAACCGGGCCAGATTCACTGACGTAGAGCAGCACTCTTCCTTGAGGAACAGGCAGGTCCCTCCTTTTTCAGCGGTAAGAAGGTCCAGGACACGGCCGTTCTGCAAGGCAACTTGGTCAAGCGAAGTTATCTGTCCTTGCAAGGAGGCCAGGGACTCAGCGGAGGCCTCAGCCGCCACGGC
Source organism: Suricata suricatta (assembly GCF_006229205.1). NCBI lineage: Eukaryota > Metazoa > Chordata > Mammalia > Carnivora > Herpestidae > Suricata > Suricata suricatta. The sequence continues at coordinate 3,295,141 of NC_043706.1, forward strand.
AAGCTGGCGAGAGAGCTTGGAGGAAGTATGGAGAGTGTCCTAAGGCCCCAGCGGCCAGGCCAGCGGCGACCAGGGAGAGGTGAGAGAGACGCCGGCTAGCAAGGGCAGGAAGACGGCACGTTTTGATATTGATTTAGGAGGTGAAGGTATGTTCCACCCCAGATACTCAGCAGGGGTAAGGCGTGTCAACTGAGGCGCCACTGTGACGGGAAGACAGAGCAACCCAGGATTGCCAGGGTTAGAGAGGTTTTTTGAGAGAGTGCCACTGCACCAGAAAAAAAACCCTTCGGGGGCCGTTAGTGATTGTTTAGGCGGGGCGGTTTGATTGTATAGACTGGTGCTGGCATTATAGTAACAAAACAAAAACTGTCGCTGGAGTGGGTTGGGAAATGAGGACACATCAAAAATGGGAGGAGGGGAAGGGGATTGGTTGCTGGAGGTGCTTAGGGCAGCAGAGAAGCAATCGAGTGCCATCAGGTCCGGCCAGTAATATGTCATCCATGGAATGGATGATATAGAGGGAAGGCCAAGAGTTTCGCAGGGGATCAATTACCTGAGCAACAAATTTCTGACAGAGGGTGGCGCTGTTGGCCATGCCCTGAGGTAGGACGCGCCGCTGGAAGCGCTTCCAGCGCGGCTTGGGCCCTTTAAAATTGACACCTGGCAGGCTGAAGGCAAAGCATTGCCTATCTTGAGGATGTACGGGGATGGTGAAAAAACAGTCTTTGAGGTCAATGACCATTTTGAAAAAGCCCTTCGGGATGGCTACGGGGGTAGGCAGCCCAGGTTGTAGGGCCCCCATGGTAAACATGGTTTTATTGATTTCCCTAAGGTCCTGTAAGAGTCTCCATTTACCAGATTTCTTTTTAATGACAAAGATAGGGGTGTTCCAAGGGGAAGTGGTGGGCTCAATGTGTCCTGCAGCAAGCTGTTCCGGTACTAACTGTGGCCGCAGCCAGTTTTTCAGTAGTTAAAGGCCATTTATCAACCCAAACAGGATCATGGGATTTCCAAGAGATCTTATCTGCATGGGGTACAGGCATGTCAATGGCCATTAGGGTAAATTTTGAGAGCCTAAGCCAAAGCGGTCATCATTGTTTTTTAATTTGGTAGGTTCCTTTATGCCTTGCGAGTATTTTCCCAGGCCTTGCCCAGGATGAAAGCCCTGATTCAACATTTGACGAGTGATAACTTCATTTGGACTACACATGATTAGTTTTAGTTGGGCAAGGATGTCTCTCCCCCAGAGATTAACAGGCAAGTTAGGAATTACGTATGGTTGTACAGAACCTGTATTACCTTCCTCGTCTGTCCAGGTAAGAAACTTAGAACTCTGTTGAGGATTGGATGTTTGCCCTATGCCCTGAAGATGAGTGAGAGATGCCGTAAGGGGCCAGGAAGAGGGCCAGTATTTATCTGAAATTATGGTAGCAACAGCCCCTGTGTCTGAGTCCTTCAAAAGTCTTGCCATCTAGTTTCAGATTAAGAAGGGGTCTGTCTTGAGTGACCTGCTGGACCCAATAGGTACCCGAGGACCCAAAATTATCTGTGCTTTGGAAGGCCCGGAGGGGCCGGTGTTTGGAATGAGTTAATGGAAGCAGGAGCAGCTGGGCAATCCTTTGTCCTGCAGTGACAGTCAGGGGACCGTAGGTGACAGAAACTAGAATTTTTATCTCTCCTGTATAGTCATTGTCTATAACCCCAGGGGGAAAGGTGAGTCCCTGTAAAGTAGAACTAGCTCGACCCACCAGAAGTCCAAAGGTATCGGGTGGTAAGGGGCCAAAGACTCCAGTGGGCAGGACCTGTGTCCCCATATCAGGGGTTAATATTGTTGTGGTGGAGGAACAGAGGTCCAGTCCTACGCTGCCTGAGGTGCCTCGCAGGAGGCCATCAATGGTTGATCTTGGGGAGACGCGGAGGGGACCAACCTGATAGCCCCAGGGATCTGTCTCGGATGAGGGGCCAGGGGCTGGCCCCGTTGGAAGTTTCCCTGTTTTCGAGGGAGGGGGTTTCCGAGGGCGTCTGTCTTTGAGCGGCACTTAGACGCCCAGTGTTTTCCTCGTTTACATTTTGGACAGAGGGTGGAGGGAGGCGGCCGAGCTGCTTTTGGGTTGGTACAATCTTTAGAGAAGTGTCCTGCCTGGCCACAGTTGAAGCAGGCTTTGGAGGTGGGAGTGAAAGTTTTTAAGGCCGCGCCAATGGCCAGCCCCATGATGTGGGCAGCTCCAATGCCTGCGCAGAGCTTAATGTAGTCTGAAAGCTCCCCTCGCTGATGAGGGCGAATAGCAGCCTGGCAGGCAGGATTAGCATTTTTAAACGCAAGGCGTTTAATAAAGGCGCTGTCAGTTTCTTCTTGCCCCATAAGCCTTTCTGCGGCGACCTGGAGCCTGCTCACGAAGTTAC
>NC_043706.1:3297643-3302248 GCF_006229205.1 Suricata suricatta
CCTAGTTCCTCGTGTCTTGAGAGATTCCTTAAGACCTTTTAAAAACAAATCATGCTTGGATAATGCTTGTCCCATAACTGCGTCGCTTTCTCTTACCTCTCAGGATCTGTCTCACAGGCGGGTGACTCTGTGGCGATCGGTGCGGGTCTTCACTCACTCCTGTACGGAAGTGGCGATCCTTGGGAATGCGGCCGACTTTCTGGGAGCGACGTTCATCCGGGCCCTGTACTCGAAGCCCCACGTTTGGGAGCCGATATGGCCTGGCCCGCGGGGTCTTTCAAAAGGGACCTGGAGGAGGGAATGGACGAATGAAAGGGATAAGAGACACAAAAAACCAGAGCAAGACAGGAGGTCTGATCAAGCTCTAACATTTTTAATTATGGAGGCTGCTTTTATGCTCCTGCAGGGCAAGTACAAAGGGCCAAGGAATGTCCAACGTCGACAGATGGTAATCTTAGTTCCTGGAACCAACAGTTATTTATGACTCTATTGTTGCTTAGCTTTCTGTAACCTTTCCACCAGAGTTCCTTAACTCTGCCTTTGGCTGCTGGCACCTGTATTTGAAACTTATTATTGGTTAAGTAAGGTAACAGAAGGAATTGAGCAATTCGTTGTCCTTTTATAATTTGCACAGTTTGGTTTGGAGGACTGACCATAATTTTTATTTCTCCGGTATAATCCAAACCAATCACCCCTGGAATGACGTGGATCCCCTTCAGGGAAATGGAACTTCTCCCTGCACTCCCTGGGGCAGCGTGGAGGAGGTCAAAGACACTCCTATTGTTGTCTGGGGCCGAAGGGCAGGCCCCTTCTGGAAGGTTCCCTGATTGGGAGATAAGGGTGTTCCATCCTTATGATATTTAGATTTGCAATCTATAGCCCAGTGGAGACCCTTTAGACAGCGAGGACAGGGGGTCTTAGGGCCTCCTCCAGTAGGTTTCCCTGTAATGTTGGGTTGTTCATTAATTTTAGGACAGTTCGATTTAAAATGTCCAATTTGGCCACATTTAAAACAGGCTGTCGTCCTGTCTTGTGGCTTGTTGCCTTATGTCTGCATGTATTGGGCGTATGTTTTTCCCTGTAAGGCGGCCGCTAAGGCTCTCCCCTGCACCACAGCCAGACTCACATCTGCGCACTGCCTGACATAGTCCGTTAGATGTCCTGTCTTCCTGATTGGTCTCAGAAGAGCCTTGCATGTTGAATTCGCATTTTCAAAAGCCAATTGTTTAACCAATATTCCTGCTACATCCCTATTACTAATAATTCTGCCAGCAGCAGAACGTAGTCTTGCTACGAGCTCCTCATACCTTTCCTCTGCTCCCTGCCTGATTTCAGTCAAGGAGGTGGCCGACCCAGACCCCACAGGCAAGGCTTTCCAGGCCTCAGTAGCAATAGCGTTAACAGCATGCAGTCCTTCTAAAGGAATTTGAATCTGCTCCGTGGTATCTTCCCATATCTCACTGCCCAAGAGCGTATCAGTTTCTACTCCTGCATTTCTCAATTCCTTCCAATTTCTTTGTACGTAATCTCTAGTCTTGTCTTCATATTCTACCTTCCATCTAGGATAATCACCCGGAGGCAGACAGCTTTTAGCTACTTGAACCAGTCACGAGGGGTCATCCAATTTTGAGTCAAGGAGTCTAACAGCGTTATAGTATACGGAGCACCAGGCCCATATTGAGAACACGCAGCTTTTAATCCTTTAACACCTTATATGAGCCTGGAATCCAATCCGGATCTCCTGCCCCAGCACCCATTTCATTCACGGGTCCAAATGTAACAGGAAAACAAAGAAAGAATTCTAAATCTCCCTCACGAAGAGCCTGCTGGCGAGCTTTTGTAACAGCGGATAAAGGTATTTTTCCTGCCGGAGGGGGTTCTCTAGACAGCGGTAAATGGGGAGCTGTTGGAGGTACTTTAGCCTCCTTTCCTAACTTTAAAGCAAGGAAATCTTTTTTCAACCCTCTCGGTTTCAAGGCTGTAGGCGCAGTGGACCTACAAGTTGGTGGAGGAGGAAAGTCGGGAGGGTCCTCTCCTTCCCTTCTTGCTGCGGATCTGGCTTCCTCGTCTCCCAGGTCTATCTGATTTCCTTCCCCACCCCCCCACTCAGAACCTTCCTCATCTTGAGAATGTAATTGAACACCCTGGACAGCCATCGCCGACGGCGCGGGATTAAGACCTTCAGAGGAGAGTGGAGCAGTCTCTGTGGCTGTACCATTAGATGACAACTTACTTCCCCTATGCTCAGGATCTAGAACGTCTCTAATCCAGTTCCACAGAGAAAAAGCATCGACAGGGACATTTTCTGGTCCATGCAGAGGATAATACAAGCGTAACTGTTCCCCAACTTTGTCCCACGTTTGTAAGTGAGCAGCGCCCTCTTCTGGAACCCAAGGGCCTTGCTCCTGAACAAAGTGTAAAAATCTTGCCATTTGGTTATGAGTCACCTTAATCCCTCTCTAAGGAGGTACAAAAGTACTTCTGTAAAAAGTTTTCTCTCTTTAGAAGCCGTGTTGCCCATCCCTTATTTCTTATGATTCGGTGTCGCATAGACAGACAAAGGGTAGGGTGCCCCTTGTGATGAGGAGACCAATCAGACCTGCTGCAAGCCGAGCCGCGCCGCACACCCACTCTCACACACACCCCAGACGCCATTACATTCCCTCCCACAGAGGTTTTGCAGACAAGACTGAGCAGATTAGAGAAACAACACTGAACTGGGCAATCTCTTTCGGTTACTCACCCTCCTTGTTCGCTATCTGAAGCATAGAGGGGCCCGCGGCGCCCTGGGTGAGATCCTAAGCAACCCGAAGGAAGCAGAACTATTTCAGGGAATATTCCACGTACCTTTGAAATGCCTTCTACTCAGGTCCCTGTTCGGGCGCCACTCGGTGCGGGGGACCAGCCCACGCACCCCAGTCTAAGGGTCTCTGAGTAGGGGGTTGGTGTCGGCGCAATACCTGTAAGAAAGAAGACAGACACCGTGAATGGTGGTAGTACCACACTTTACTAAGGAAGTCAGTGTCTTATATGCCACGGGGGATTACATCTTTTCTTTAAGGATTACATAGTTTATGGTCCTTGATGCAAAGACATGCTCGGGAAAGAATCATTCTTGTCAGGGAAGAGAGGACAGGAGTAAAAAAACAGGAACATATAGATCACTACAAGGAGGGAATTCCTTAACAGGAGTCTGTCTCTATACACAAGATAAGCCTAAGGAATTCTCTTTGAGGAGTCTCACCCTCCTTCAAGGCCCTTCAGCAGTTATTTATGGGCAAGACGCTTATCCCCCAAGAAGTAAATCTTTGACAGAGGATTGTGTTTGCTCCCAACAGCAGGCAATGAGCTGGAAACAAATAATGTAAGGGAAGGCTGGTCACTGATTGACCCAAGTTGATCCAAAGCCTAAAAGGATATGCCTCTTTGAAAAGCAACGAGAAAATCATAGGATAAACAGAAACCTCCTGTCTTTCGACTTGTTCCGCAACTTCGCAAATAGTTCTCCTGCGCCCCGGAGGCCTTGACGTCAATGCGGGAGGTTTTTTGGCCTACTGGGCCCCAACAAGAACACCAAAAAATACAAGGTATAAAAGAAAAACAATGATTAATTGAACTTCATCAAAATGTTAAATGTTTGCTTTTCAAAAATATTGCTAAGAAAAGGAAAAGTCAAACCACAGACTGGGACACGGTATTTGCAGAACAAGACTTTTATCCAGTATCAAGCATTCTTAGAACTCAATCAGGAGGCAAACAATTCAACTTGTTTAAAAACAGGGAGGCTCTCGGGGCGCCTGGGTGGCTCAGTCGGCTAAGCCTCTGACTTCGGCTCAGGTCAGATCTCACATTCGTGGGTTCAAGCCCCACGTCAGGCTCTGTGCTGACAGCTAGCTCAGAGCCTGGAGCCTGCTTCCGGTTCTGTGTCTCCTGCTCTCTCTGCCCCTCCCCCTCTCATGCTCTGTCTCTCTCTGTATCAAAAATAAAACATTAAAAAAAAAATTAAAAAAAAAAAAAACAGGGAGGCTCTCAACGGACACTTCGCCAAAGATGTGCAGCTGACCTAACTACCCGGAAAGGCAGACATCGAGGGACGTGAGGGAAATGCAAATAAGCCCCGGGAGACGCCTCTCCCCCAAGATCGCCACACACCTCTTAGAACATCTACATCTGATACTCCCTGCCCCTAAATGTGGGCGGGACGGAGTGTGCGGTGTGACTTAACAAATCTGAATGGCTATTATTTTAAAAACTGACCATTCCAGGTGCCAAGATGTAGAGAAACGAACTTTCTACCGTTGCTAATGAGCCAAGGGGGATGATAGCAGTTGGCACTTTCTTCGAAAGGTGATTACACTTACCAGAGGATCCAGCCGCCCCGGGCCTGTGGTATTTGCTGAAAACACGTGTCCACACAAAGACTTACACCCGGAATTTGTATAGCCATGTAATAGTTCGGGAGGACCGCCAGGACAGCATACCACAGACTGGGTGACTTCCTCTCAGCTCCGGAGGCTGAGGTCCATCCAAGATCAAGGTGTCCGTAGGGGTGACGTTGATTTCTTTCTTTTCTTTTTTTTGCAAAAGTAAAGGGCTTTATTACGA
>NC_043706.1:3302348-3303789 GCF_006229205.1 Suricata suricatta
GGGGCCTCCTAGGGCCGCCGGCGGCCGGTGGGTCCGCGCCCGCCGCGGGGGGCCCTGTTACCCGGTGATTTCCGTAGCAGCCTCGGCAGATCTCGGACACACCCAGGACGCAGCGTAACGAACGCCGCCACACCCGCCGCCCCCGCCCCCCGGGCGCCATCTAACCCCAGACCCACACCCTCCGCGCACCCTGACCCCCCGCCCGAACCCGAGGTGCGTCCTCGTTTCTCCCGCTCCTGTGCTTCGAAGTCGGTGTGAAGGGTGGAAAAGGGCACAGAACCAGCCCATCCCCCGTCCCTTCTGCAAACACAACAGGGCTGGAGGACCATCGGCACCGAGTTGTCACCCTTCAAATGAACCGAATGCGCGGACGGGAGGCCCTCGCACCCTGGGGACGTCCCCGCGCTGGGACGCGTGGGGACAAACGAGGAGGTCGCACGGAAACACGCGGGTTTGCTGTGACCCAAGACGCCTGCCCTGCTCCCAGCCCATCGTGGAATTCGAGGGAGCTGGGCCTGTGGAGACCCGACCTGCTGCCTGCCAGCAGGTGGAGACGAGACCCCGAGGGCGCTTTCCTCTGGCTTTCGGCCCTAAGCTTAGACGTGCATGCCTGTGTGAGCCGGCGTGTGACTTCTCGTAGACTATCATGCTGCGCCTGCTTACTAAGTGGAAGAGTCACCTTGGGATGGCGACCGAGCGGCCATTTCTCTGGGGGCTGGAGGAGAACACCGTGCACCGACCCCCACCCCTCACCTGCAGACCTGGAACGTCCTGTCCCATTTGAAAACAGCCAATCATGAAGCTCCAGTTTTCCCCCACCCAAGGAGGCAGGCAACCTATCCGGTCCCTCCAAGACCCTAAAATGCCCTTACTTGGTAATCTGCCCCCCAAGACCAAACCCAGAATCCCCTCACCCTTAAATCCCCGCCCCTCTCAAACCGCGAGACTTCCCTGACTCAGCTCCTACTCGAGTCAGGGAACCTCCCCCGGGGACTGCGGACCCCAAATAAAGGCTTTCTTGGCTCCATAACATGGCTTCCCTCTCATCTTTGCCTCCATCTATTAAATCTTACACTAAGAGTTTGGTGTAGAATTGAACGTCACCCCATGTAAGGATGCAGGTCTGATTCTGACGCCATGCACACCTTTAACATTTCTAAGGGCGGGCCTAAAGATGGAGGTTAAGACTAGTCACACCCTACGTGAGGGTCCTGGGCTCATTCTGTGATTGGTCAATACTCTAGGTGTTGTGATTGGCTCCTACCAAAAGTATCACTGAATGGTTAAACCTGTTGTCAATATACCTGTGTCACCATTTCCTGTAACTCCCCCTTCCCAAGCTCATAAAAGCCCTACCCCGCCTTTGTTCTAGGCTCGCTCCAGGAGGATCCAGGGTGGTGTTCAAGTCTGTGAGCCTGAGTTTAGGCTGGCCGGGCCTAAA
>NC_043706.1:3303889-3336050 GCF_006229205.1 Suricata suricatta
GCCCTCCCCGCGGCGCGGCGCGAGCCAGGGTTGGGGCGGGGGGGAGGCTTCGTGTGTGTTTCACCAGTAAAAGGTGCAGGGGTTCTCGTGGGAAGCGCTCCCCACAGCCCCGGGGGCCCTTCCCTAGAGCACCCACTTTAGTGGTCTGTTCCCGATGCACAATACTAGAGTCGGTGCGTTCAGGTTTGAGCCGGAATTGCAGCCGGCGCCCTGAAACTGTAACACGAGGAAAGGGATTATATTAGTCCTGCGTCCCTTGAAGATCTAAATCTTACTGTGGCTTCTGTGGAGTCGTCTTACGAATTCCAAAATCCTCGTCCTTCGAGCCGGACTCGAACCAGCGACCTAAGGATGTCCAACCACTACACCTACAGTCCTCCGCTCTACCAACTGAGCTATCGAAGGACCCTTGGGGCGTGTCGTTACAGGATTCCTAATGTCTGTCCAGGTGGTATGTGTGTTGGTAATGTTCATGTGCTCTTTTAAACGTGCAAACTTAACCTGTCTTCTTAGACACCGGATGTGTCTGCATAGCTGGGTCCGTGGGTTTATAAATACACAACATTCACTGGGTTACACATCTAAGACATTAGGATATTACTTAAGTAGATCTCAAGCAGAAATCCCAAGGGTAGCCCATGTCCTCCTCCCCTGGGAATAATATAGCTGAAAGTAAAGACCTAGAGAAAAAGTCTCCTGCGAGGCGGACAATTTCTCTTGGCATTATGAGGTGTCCTTTCCGGGCCTTGAATACCACCAAGTAAGCAGCGCCCAGCAGAGTACCCGGTACCGAATACCCGATAGGTCCAGAAGAAAAAGAGGTGACTACTCCCTTTGTCTTCTTGCAAAGACTGCATCTAAGCCTGCAGGCATAACTATCTTAGCACCCTATTAATGCTTACCTTGGAAAAAGACGAAATAGCTTTTACACCCTTTGATCAAAATCAGAACTATAGAAGCCAGAATGAAAAGAGAAATTACCTGGGAGGCATACCCCGCATGGCCGTGTGTCCACAGGCAGTGATTTTTTAAAAATCCAGACACCTTTTTAAAAGGGTATCTTTTTAAAAAGGATATCTGTAGAGACTCTGGAGAATCTGTTTCTGGAGCCAGCAGAGTCAACTGCTGGAAAATTTAGGGGTGCAGGGATTGTCAGGACCTACTGCGAAGGCCAGAGCCGAGCCTCATTGCTTGAGAAACTTCGTTTTCCCTCCTGAACGCACCTGCAATTTCCTTCCATTCCCGGTTTCCACAGATAGGATTCCAGAGTTCACCTCTAGCCCTGTTTCTAAGACAAGTGTTTCTGAGGACTGTCTGGCCTAGATTCCATCTGCACTGAGGTCTTTTACCGACAGGATCCAGAACCGTAGGACAGGTTGTAGGTGGCGCTCAGGGGCAGAGTCGCCATTGATCCGCAGGCCCGCATTTCATTCAGCTGGCGAACGCCGACTACGAGCAGGTGGCGACCCGCGCTGAACGACCTCCAGATTTCAAAGTGGGGAAGAGAGAGCCGGCGGCGTGACCGGGCGGGGAATTAGCTCAAATGGTAGAGCGCTCGCTTAGCATGCGAGAGGTAGCGGGATCGATGCCCGCATTCTCCACTTTTGTGTCCTCTTTGCTTCGTGTTGGTCTTTGCTCTCCTGCTCCTCCAAACGCCGCGCTGAGACAGTACGAGCAGAAAGCGGGGCCCATTTCATAGCTGGGATGGCCTTCAGACGGTGCTAGGTTGGGAAGGCTGGATTCTTTCGGATTTCACAAACTTCTTACAGATTTGAATATTGGTCCCTGCCAGGTGGACTTACAAATCTACACTTCAATCATTTATGCATTAATATTACATTTTAATGTAATTAATGATTCCCATTTCGTAATGAGATGGCGAAGAGCCACATAATGCGTAGGTATATTTCAGACTTGTTTTTCATATATGAAGTTTTCCTCCTCCGGAGTTGTCTGGCTACGTCTTTGGAGGTGGTGGTGATGATGCTGATACTGATACTGAACTAAAGCAGAATACGGCCGATTCCGGGAGGGTGAAGAACCTCTGTGCTTCCTTCAGAAGCTCAGCCCAGGACTATCTCATAAACTTTGTATCCGGAGCCTGAAGTTACCTTTGAAAAGAAAATTGGATTATTTTTCTTCTTTACTCCTTTGACCCAATTCGCTTTCAAAACGCAAAAAGTGAATCAGGAGCAATCAGTTGAGACCAATCTTCAGCCCTATGGGTTAGTTACAATACGTATTAGGCGGAGGGCGGGGGGGGTCTCAAACCGCTACCCCAATTCAGGAGGCCTGGGCTTCTGTGTTCTGATATACACCAAAGCTTGAGAATCTTACAGAATAAACTTTTGAAGCACAGGAAGGAAGGTACAAAAAATTACAGAGGACAAAATTCTCACACAACTCTTTCTTACTTTGATGCAATTAATATCTTAGTAGTTGAGGACGGACTCTCCCACAGGTGCTTGGTATCACATTTTTTGAGACAGGGTAGCGTGCAAGCAGGATTAATATATTTTAATGAGATTGGCGCGAAAATAGCAAATGCTCTTTATTGTTAAGTGAAATCTCCATCTTTTGCGCTAATTCCCCACAGGGGTAGAAAATCCTACCCATTTCTCCCACCTTGTCTGTTATTTTTTATTCTGAAATTTTTGTTTCTCTTCTATCCGTGGTTCTCAAAACTTGCCGCACATTAATGTCACCTGGGAGCTTTTAAAACTACCAATGCCTAGGTCCCACCTTCAAAATTTGCCCAGGCAAAGGCGCGTCATAAAATCTGCCCACGCGATTCTATATGCACCAACTTTTCTCCGGCAGGGTTCAAAACCGCTGTTACACAATTAAACCGAGAAGGGGGAGTCGTGCCCCTGAAACCCTGAAATTCATCTGGCCTGAGACTGTGGGCGGCTGCCAGCCGTTGAGCCTGGAAAAACTCCGTCCCAGAGACTCGGGACTCGAATTCCACCAGGGGGCGCGCGTGCCCCACCGATTACCCGCAGGACGCGCGTCCTTCCTACGCAGGTGGGGTCCTTCCTTCCCGGGTTACGGGTCCCCGCCGGTGGGAGAGCGAGGAAGCGTCTGCAGACCCCTAGTCCCGTAGGGTCGCCTCTACTCCGCCTGGGCAGAACTGAGGACTCCTCTGCGGCCCCAGCTGAATGTGAAATGTGGGGCTGAGGACTGATCACGCGTATTAGTCATTGTTACGAAAACCAATAATTTTAAAAACTAGATTCGTCGTACAGCGGGAATGGTCTTAGTAGACGCACATCGAGGATATATGTGGCTGAAATATACCTTTTTGAGGGCTAGGATTAAAAAAGAGACGCAAAATACGAATTCCTTCGAGCCGGATTCGAACCAGCGACCTAAGGATGCCCGAGAAGCTTCACACACTACAGTCCTCCGCTCTACCAACTGAGCTATCGAAGGAATCACACTGCTGGCTGTCTCCGCGGAGGAGGCCTTCTCTGCGCACGCCTGCGCGCCTGCGCGCCTGCGGAAGCTGGTTCCTGCGTTTGACCGTGTGGTTTGCGGGCCTGCCCGAGCCGCGTCCGCTTTTTTTTCCCCTCCTCCCTAACCGAGCACCCCTACCGGCCCGACACTCAAAGGGCCACTGCCCTGGACAAAAAAGATAACGGAGCACCCACTGGTTTGCCAAAACGAAAATAAAATCAGGAAGCCTAGAAACGGATAAGGACTTAGCGATGCGCGTTTTATATTAGAGGAATGAATGTAAGTAACCAATTTTGACTCAATTTATAAACAGGATTTGAAGTGACTTAAATTCTAACAGGAAAACTAACAGAAGGAAGAGGAGGAAGGAGAAAAGAAGTATAGGGTTAAACTCTCCAAAACTCTAAAATGTCCCTTAGTCGACATTTGTCTTTGTAAATTAAACCAGACCATCACACTAATTCTAAACTCAGCAAAAACCTATCGATAGGGAGCCGGAACTGTTTCTAAATTCTTCTCTATCTCAGCACAAGGTTGAAAGTAATGTCTTTCAAGTCCTGGTTAATTTGGCAAAATGTGAGATTCTGACCTAGTTTTGTGTGACAGTCTGAAGTTCAAAAAGGTCTGTTACTCTCTTGTTAATGAAATCGACCTGCAGGGGCATCCAACATGGGGAATGCTTTGTCCTCCGCGTTCCGTCAATCACAACAGCGTCGTGCAACGGAGCAAATGATCCCTCCTGTGCCCGTGGAGCACTGACACCACCTGTGGCACAATGACATTTTTTTTCTGAATAAGAATTAAAAGCAAGTTGTTAATCACTTAATTTGGCCATTAACCTCCTCAAGTCTTCTTGAAACAGCTACTTAAGGGGAGAATGAATTAAATATAAAATTTTATCTCCACCCTAAGCCCAGTTGACTCAATGTTATTTTCTAGATGTATTTACTGTAAGATTTAATAGATGGAGGCAAAGACGAGAGGAAAGAGGGAAGCCAGGTTATGGAGTCAAGAAGGCCTTTATTTGGGGTCCACAGTCCCCAGGCGAGGTTCCATAACTGAGTAGGGGCTGAGTCAGGGAAGTCCTGCCCGATTTGAGAGGGGCGGGTTTTAAGGGTGAGGGGTTTCGGGTTTGGTCTGGGGGGCAGATTACCAAGTCAGGGCATTTTAGGGTCACGGAGGGACAGGATAGGTTGCCTGCCTCGAAGCGTAGGGGAAAACTGGAGCTTCATGATTGGCTGTTTCCAAATGGGGCAGGACATCCCAGGTCTGCAGGTGAGGGGTGGGGGTCGTCTGTGCACGGGTTGGGGGGCAGGTACAAGCACCCAGGAAAAGAAAGCGCGCCGGGGCGGCCCCTGGTCCGAAAGGGCTCCATATGGCCGCGCCCCTATGGCCGTTTTGGGCTCCCACCCGGGGGCACTCGCTCGGTCTCCCACTTTTCTGGCATCTTCACCCGCCCCTCCTGAACGCCGTGCCCCCCGCGGGTCTGGCGGTCAGCTTGTTTTCCCCAAGGTGGGGAGCCGCGGGCCGGCACTCGCCGGGGGCCGGGGTCACGTGACCTGCGGCGGTCACGTGGCGGGAGGGCGTGGCCCGGCGTGCGGCAGAGGCGGCCGGGGGCCTGGAACGCTGCGGGTTCTGTCCAACGCCCGCGCTGGTGAGCGGTACGCAAGATCCTGTAGTGCACGCTGCGCACTGCGTCATTTTCCGTCATTTTCCTGTCAAGTGGGTCCCATGTTGCGGAGCGACAGGTCGCTCTTTCCTTTGTTCCTGCAATAAGGTTTCCTGTGTGGCCTCGCACGAGCTGTGACTCACCCTCCCCACGCCCCCCATCCCTGGAAGTCCTGGGCCGAGTGTAGTAATGACTGCATCCGCGGGCTTAGGCCCAGGTGCAGACTGCTTGTGGCCGGGGGACTGCAGAGCCCGCTGCTGTGAAATGTATTTTCAAGGTTACTGTGTCCTAAGACTGCGAGAAATACATATGCGTTGAACCCTCCTATAGGTAGGCTCTGTTTAACACATTATAAAAGTAAATAACAGATGTCTGTGGTAGAAATTAGGGCAACATAGTAGATTATTTAATAGTGTGTATGGTGTAATGGAAAGAAAGGCCTTGGGGCCACTTAGGCCACTTGGTTTTTCTTTTTTTTCTTTTTCTTTTTAAATTGAAGTGCCATTAGCAGCGGTATGTTAGTTTCAGGGGTACAATGTGATGATTCAAAAGTTCTATATGTTACTCAGTTCTCACTATGATGAGTGTAGTCACTCGCCTGTCACTAGACATCATCATAATTGTGCTGAGTATATTCCCGATGCTGTACTTTTCACCTCTGACTTATTTTATAACTGGAAATGTGTAACCCTGTGTCTATTTCACGCATTCTCCTGGTCGCCTCCCCCTGGTAACCACAAGTTTATTCTCTGTATTTAAAAGTTTGCTTTGTTGTTGTTTCTTTGTTTTGTTTTTAGAGTCCACGTATAAGTGAAATCCTATGTATTTGTCTTTGAATTATACCCTCCAGGTCCATCCACATTGTCACAAATGGCAAGGTCTCCTTTTTTATGGCTGAGTAATACTCCATTGCATATACATTGTGTATACATTGAACTACGGCTTCTCTAGTTCATCTGTTGATGACACCTGGGTTGCTTTCATGTATAGGCTACTGTAAATAATGCTGCAATAAACAGAGCGGCGGATGTGTTTTTTCAGATTAGTGTTTCCAATTTTGGGGAGTTATTACCCAGTAGTGAAACTACTGCATCATATGATACTTCTACTTTTAACTTTTGGAAGAACCTCTTTACTGTCTCCCACAGTGGCTGCACCAGCAGTGCGCACGGGTTCCTGTGTCTCCACGCCCTCACCGAGACTTTCTGCCTCTTGTCTTTTGCCTCTAGCCCTTCTGACGGGTGTGAAGTAATATCTCATTGTGCGTTTGATTTGCATTCGGCCCGCTGGTCAGTCAACGCAGGTCCTGAAGGAGGGAGTGAGAATTGGGGGGCAGGGGCCACAGAGAATGGAGGCAAGACAAAAATCTCTGATCAAGCCTCAGTTTATTGAAAGAACACAAAACTTATATAAGGTTCAAGGCGGGAAACAAGGCAGCTGACCTAGGTCGGTTGCTCGGAAACAGGGTCAAGTAAATAAGGCGAGATCAGAGCTGAAACCGAAACTGCAAATTCAAACACAGCGCCTAAAGGGTCGGTAAGAAAGCCCAGACTTGCTGTCTGCAATGCTGGAGGTGGGGGGGGGGGGGGGAGTGATTGACAGTACTCTGCCTTCCGGGGCTGATCTTCGTTTTACTGGCAGCTCCCCACAGGGAGTGACACTTCCTTGCCTGCAGCTGATCTTTGCTGCTCCCCACATAGAGCATCTTCTCAAGTGTCTGGTGGCTGTTTGTATGTACATCTTTGGGAAAATGTCTACCTGGGTCTCCTCTGCCCATGTTTTTTTTGTTTTTTTTTTAATGTTTTATTTATTTTTGATACAGAGAGAGACAGGGTATGAGAGGGGGAGGGTCAGAGAGAGAGGGAGAAGGAGACACAGAACCGGAAGCAGGCTCCAGGCTCTGAGCTGAGCTATCGGTCAGTACAGAGCCCGACGCGGGGCTTGAACCCACGAACGTGAGATCTGACCTGAGCTGAAGCGGGAGGCTTAACCGACTGAGCCACCCAGGTGCCCCTCCTCTGCCCCTGTTTAATCAGATTATTTAGGGGTTTTTGGTGTTGGGTTGTGGAAGTCTTTTATGTATTTTGGATAGTGTAAGAGTTGCCATGGGAGGGCGACTGAGCGGCCACTTGGCTGTGGAGAGCTGGGAGCACTGACAACCCCCACCCGCAAACCTGGGATGACCGAGTCGTTTGAAAAGCACCAGTGGACATTTTAATGCTGATCAGTTCCATCAGTCCAGGCACCGCCAGGGACTGATGACCCCCACTCTCAATCTGGACTGTCTCAAACTGGAATGCCTCCCCATGGGATTCCAGCGTCCCCCTCCCCACCGAAGCGAACAGCCAATCCTATCCTGCCACCGTCCAAAGATGCCCCTACGTGGCTGTGGGCCCACCTGAGCTCAAACCCGGAACTCCTGCATCCATAAAACACCTTGCTCTCCCATACCAGGCGCGACTTCCCTGACTCCCCAGTCTGGAGTCAGGGGACCTCGCCCGGGAATTGCAGATCCCAATAAAGGCCTTCTTGGCTCCATAACGTGGTCTCTGTCTTTCCTCTCGCCTCTGCCTCCATCTATCAAACCTTACAGATAGGAGCCCCTTATTGGACCTGCATTTGTGCGGGGGACCAGCCCACGCACCCCCCGCCAAAAGGTCCCGAGTAGGGGGTTGGTGTCGACGCAATATCTATAAGAAAGAAGACAGACAACGTGAATGGTGGAAAAGCCGCATTTTACTAAGATAGCCAGGGTCTTAAATACCATGGATGATTGATTACATGATTTCTTTAATGGTTACATAGTTCAAGGTCTTTGAAGTGAAGACTTCCTCCTGAAGGGTCATGCTTAACAGGACAGGTGTAAATAACAGGTGTTGGGAGCTATTCGAACGCACCGGTAGAGTGAAAATTCCTGGTGAGGGTCCGGCAAGTTTGCACGGTCCCTTGCCCCCAGATAGCTCCCAAAATCTACCCTCTTGAAACCTTCATTTCTGCTTGAAGCACCAAACCTCAAATGCTTTGCTAATTAGAATCAGGAGCTGGCTGTCCCCGCCCCCCCCCACCCCAGCCCCGTCCTGTCCCTGAGACGTGACAGCACCTGGTCAGGGAAAAGATAAGCAAGTAAGCTAGATACACCCTAATGCAACACTTAACTTTCCCCTAAGCAATACGGATAACTGAATCCCTTCTGGGCCTGAATGCCTTTGTGATAGTCACCACTGTGATAAAATGTATCCGTCATCTTTGGGACTGTGAGAGCAAGCATATCTCCTGAGAACTCGTTTTTCTGGGAACTTTCTCTTAGAGTGATAACAGCCTAACGACCCTTACTCATAAAAAACTGACCTTTACTAAACAATGCTGTTTGCCTCTTGGTTAAAGGTCGTTTCCTTGAGGCTAGACCTGAGGTTTTGTAAAAATTCCTATGACACCTTGAGTGCCTGTGGCTAAAATTGTAAAACTTATCTATGAGAAATCATTTATTGCCCTTTCTTGTCCTTGTACCTTTTGCCATAAATAAACCTTGAGAACCAGACAAGAGAGAGACGCCTGCCAGAGGGGCAGGAGTGCTTGTCTGGGGATCAGAACGAAACGCCAGGCTCTCCCACTCTCTCTTTGGCCTGCACCGTCATCCTTCGGGGGACCCCTGGACCTGCAGGAGCTGGACTCCGGCAAACAGGAATTATCAAGTCATTGCAAGAGAGGGATTCCATAATGATAGTCTGGCTCCAAGCTTAAGATGAGCCTGAAGAATTCTAGAAGGAGATTTACATTCCTTAAGGCCCCTCTTCAGTGATGCATGGGCAAGATGCTTATCCTTTAATGAGCAAATTTTTTGGCAGAGGATTGTGGTTTACTCCCAACAGCAGACAGAGCTAGAAAACTAAGTAAGGGAAGGCTGGAGTTAACTGATTGACCCAAGGTGATTCAAAGCCTAAAAGGATATGCCTCTTTGAAAAGCAACGAGGAAACCACAGGCAGGATGTACAGAAGCCACACCTGTGGCCCAGGAGGCCAAATGTTGTCTCACAGTCTCTGGACTTGTTCTGCAACTTCTTAAATAGTTCTCCTGCGCCCCGGAGGCAGAGCCGTCAGCGGTCACTTCTATAGATTCTCCTGCACCTGGAGGCTGAGCCTTCACCTGTCACTTCTGTAGATTCTCCTGCGCCTGGAGGCAGAGCCGTCAGCGGTCACTTCTATAGATTCTCCTGCGCCTGGAGGCAGAGCCGTCAACAACGGTAGCTATGCAGGAGGTTTTTTGGCCTACTGGGCCCAACACATTTGCAAATACTTTCTCCCCTTCAGTAGGTTGCCTTTTCGTTTTGTTGATGGTTTTGGTCACTGTGAAAATGATCTTTGGTTTGGTGTCTTCCCAACAGTTTATTTTCCCTTTTGTTTCCATCCAGTACCATTCAAGCTCTAGGAATGAACACAGTCTGCGCCTTCTGCTTCCTGATTATCTGTCCTGAGGAAAAGCCACTGGAAGGTGTTTCCTAGTGGATTTCATAGAATGTATTACACACCAGTGTATGTATAGGAGGTTGTGCTGAGTGTTGTAAAAACAATGCAGCCAGATTATTCGTTCAACAACTGACTCCCTACCACGTGCCAGAGAAGTTTCTAAATTCAGAATGCCACAGTGTGTTTTGGATGTTTTTTTCTTCTCCCCCAAATTCATTTGTGAAAGCTTTCCTGAGGTTTACCGGCAGCCCCAGCGTGACAGTACTGGGAATGAGGAAGTCGTTAAGTTAAATGAGGTCGTGAGGCTGGAGCCTGACACAATGCAATTAGTGTCCTTGCCCCCTTGCTCCTCTGGTGGGAACACAACGAGGCGACTTCCACAAACCAAGAAGAGAACTCTTAACAGAAACCAAACCCACTGGCACCTTGACCTTGGACTTCTCTACCTCCTAAATGTCTGTTGTTTAAGCGCCCAGTCCGTGGTGTTTCGTTTCAGCAGATCGAACATAACAAGACTCCCCACCCCATCGCCCACCCCCACATGCCCTTTGCAGTTCAAGTGTTTTATCAAAGGAGTTAGGTTAGCTGGTGCTCCGGACCAAGCTTAGGGACAGCCTTGGCCTTGGAGGTGATGCCATAGGTCTTAGGTTCAGAAATTCAATTTGTAAATATGTCAATTCAGTTTTAACAATATAGTCGAGGACTAGTGAGAATAGGAAAAAGCAGTCTGTCCCAAGCAACTGGAAAGTTGTTTATTGTAAGATTTAATAGATGGAGGCAGAGATGGGAGGAAAGAAAGAGACCAGGTTATGGAGCCAGGAAAGCCTTTATTGGGATCTGCGATTCCGGGCGAGGGTCCATGACCCCGGGAGTGGGGGGCCAGGGAAGTCGCATCTGGTAGAAGAGGGGCGGGTTTTTTTTTTTTTTTTTTATGGGAGAGGGGGTTCTGGGTTTGATCTGGGGAGGGCAGATTATCAAATAAGGGCCTTTCAGGGACATGGCGGGATGGAATAAGTTGCCTCCTCTGTCAGGGTGATGGGAAGCTGGAGCTTCATGATTGGCTGTTTCCAAATGGGGCAGGACATCCCAGGTCTGCCGGTGAGGGGCGGGGCCGTCTGTGCACGTGTTCTCCTCCAGCCCCCGGATAAATGGCCGCTCGGTCGCCACCTTAAGGTGACTCTTACATTTATAAGTCAGATATCCGGTCAGCTCATTGACGGTAGGACATGTTTATTAATATGAGCACTACGTGTTTTATCCGCGATAACCCATTATACTCCTCACGGCACCCCAGAAGTCAAAACATTCAACGGACGCCGCAGTGTGAGAAAAGGGAGCTCAGGGTTCACGAGGGTTTTATCAGTAAATGCCAGCAATCTATGACTGCTTCAAAGGAATGATAAAGTCAGGCAGGCATGATGGAATTTTCATAAAGGGACATTAAAGTCTTGGTCAATTTGACCAGGGGAATGGTTTTCAGGTCACTCAGTAGTAGCAAAATCCACTCTATGCGCAGAGCGGAGTCGACCTAATTTCCAACCAGCATGGACTTGTAGGGGGAAAGGAGGCAGGGTAGGAGCGGAGGGAGCAAATATCGGCGGCTGGACTGGGCAGGTGTTTTCCAGAGGGTGGAGGGCTCAGAGGAGTTGGGGCTAGAAATACAGTTTGGCTTTTGAAAAACAAACCTAAATCTTTAGGTTTTATTTTGCAGGCAATTGCAGTCTATTATGGGCTGTTTGGTTCTTCCCCACTTAGCAGGTGTACTGTGCTGTCCAGGAGCCGGGGAGCGGACACTGAACAGGTGTGTGGGGCAGTGGTGACAGAAAATCCGCCTCCCATTGTTCCGTAATGACACTTGCCTGGGCAAGGAAGTGGAGTCCCCGGTCTGAAAACTCTGCTTGGACATTGCTGCCTCTGCCCTCTGCCCATCAGACTGTGTTCCCTGTGTTTGTATTGTTTTCTCTCCACCTGCAGACTTTCCCTTTTCCAACATCTCTGCATCCTTCTCGCGGTATCCGAAACCCTTTGTCGTGGGGGCAGAATCATCGGAGGAGCGTGAATATATACGGTAGAGCTCATCATGCCCTACCATAGGCTTCCAGAGACAAAATCTCTACGAGGCCACAAAAATGCTTTCCCCCGCCAGGGGGCGATGAGGCTAACGTCGGCAAGATGACAGCAGGTCGGCGGGGCGGAGCGGAGCCAGTGAGCCGTGACTCCACAGTCCCGCACCTTAATAGTGTTGACTTGCAAAGCCCCTCAGCTTTGACATTGGTGTGGGGCCTGGTTTTGGAGACGAGTGTACATAAACTTAACGAGAAACTCAGAGAATACATTGGAAGAGGAAGAAAAGATGACCGCCCAACGTGGGGCTCGAACCCACGACCCTGAGATTAAGAGTCTCATGCTCTACCGACTGAGCTAGCCGGGCAGTTGAGCGTTGGGCTTCCCCAACTCCTTATGAGGACGTAGACGTATTTCCTCACCCCACCCCATAGGAACTACAGGGTTTTAGGTTTTATCCGATTGTTTTTGTCTTATAAAGAAGGTGACGTGAAAGCCAAAGTATATACATATCGTTTGAAGTTATTGGCGTGCATCCCGCCCACTTTGCCTACCTTGCCCTTCCCCCATTCTCATCGACCTGCACAGAAAGTTTCCCAGATCCGACCGCCTGCATCTCTGGGTGCTGCGAGAGTTACCCCAACTCTGGCACCCCCATTGCTCTTCCAAGCCCAGGCGCTCCTGCGGCCTCTCTGTGTCCCAACGAGACCCCTCTGTCGTGCATGTGGCCCTGCCGGCCGTCTCTGCGGGTTTCATCTCCCCTCCTTTCAGGCCTTACCGCGCTTGTTCATTTTTATACTTGGCCACACTGAATATAATAGATACTAAACTAAGCCTGGTTAGTGAGTGTACCAAGAGCATCCCTGGGAGGCGAGAAAGCGCCCCCTCCCAACGAGATAGAACCCCGATCTCTTGAACGATGGGGGGAGAGTCATGCCAATGCTAACTAGGAAAGCCGAAACATCCTGTGCGAAGGTTGCCAGAACCCCACCTCTAGAGTCCATTGTCTTATTTTTCCATTTAAAAAAAAAAGTGATGACTGAACGATGGATGACATTGAATTGAGATGTGACCATCGTCTTCCTGCACTTTCATCGGATCACAGCCGCGGAGTTGGAACTTGGAGAAGAACCAGAAAATCTGCCTCTGTGAGAGTCACTTTACAGCCGATGGGACACGGAATAAAAGCCAAAATTGAAAAGTGTTTGTGTGCTTTCAGTAAAAGTCACTTATTGGGATCCAGTGCGTAAGCGGCACAAGCGTTTCCAAGTGAAGGTCGAGAGGTTTCATTGCACAGTAGCTGTACCGGTTGCGCAAAAAACGCTCAGTAGCGGAAAAAGTACAAAACAAAAGAGGGCTCGTCCGGGATTTGAACCCGGGACCTCTCGCACCCTAAGCGAGAATCATACCCCTAGACCAACGAGCCACACGCACTCTGATGCTCACTGAATATATTAAATATTTAGTTAATTTCTGTTTCCCGTTTTGTGCACGGCCGTCTTTGTTGGGTGAATGTAACTACAGTTGATCATAACTCTGACCCTCCCGCTCTTCCTTCTATTTTTACAACCCGGCAACGCTGCTCCCGGAACTTCGCCGGCTCTTCTCGCGACACGATCCCTGTAAGGAGTGAACCGAGCCGCCGGCCCATCCTCTGCAAGAAACGACTGTGGCCGCTGAAAGGGCAGCAGAGGCCGGTGCTGCTTGTCACCTCGCGGAGGCGGTCTGAGGGGCGACCCCCGGCCGGCCCCCTGCTTCCGGGGTCCCCGGGAAGCAGGGGGCGCGCAGGCGTGGCTCGGCCGGCCGGGGGGCCGAATTCAGAGATGAGCTGGGCGGAAACCGGGGGCTCAGGGCGCCGAAAGCCGACGGGGGCGTCCCGTCCAGAAGTGGCCAGAACGCAGGGGCCGCGGGCGTCGGCAAGCCGGCCCCCACGACGAGGGCGGAAGCAGGGTGGGCTGCACAGCGGCTCGCTCCTTCCTCACGGGGACATCCATCCAAGGACCGGAGCGCGCTTCTCCGCTCCCGGGCTCCTCCCCCACCGGCGTGAGCAGCGCTGCCTTCCGTCAGCGCGGGAGCCCGAGCCGCGGTGGCCGGACACACCTGTCTTCGGACTCTTTCGGGGGCAGCTGTCGGCGACGCCGTTTTCCTCCTAATGAACTGAATCACCCGTACGGCGTCCCGGTGCTCTTCTGCTTCTCGTGGCAAACTCTTCGAGCGCCCCCGCGCGCCGAGATGCGTGCCCGCCGCAGAGATGGTCTGCACTTTCGACAAAAGGTCGCTGTCCTGCTCCGGCTGACCGTGGTCCCCCGCCATCTCCTCTCCTGGAAACACAAACTGAGTGTGGGCAGCCTTCAGGGCGAGTGGAAATCTGAGAACACGAAAAGAAACACTGGCCCGTACGGGGATCGAACCCGCGACCTTGGCGTTATTAGCACCACGCTCTAACCAACTGAGCTAACCGGCCATCTGTGGAAACGGCTTTTCCAAAGTTCTTACATGAATGTATTCCGGTTATTGCTACTTCTTACACCCTTAGCAGCGTTCTGTATCCAAGCCGCTGAATTTGGTCCCACCGACCTAGATTTGGTTCTTCTCCCAAGACTTCTCCTACTTTCTTTGTGCGGTGACGCAGCGACGAGGGGCTAGCAATACCCCCTGATCCCCGCTCTGTATTTTCAGGCCAAGATTACCTCTGCCTTTAAAGGCCAGTACATACTACAAATAGCCTTTCATTGGTGGGTCCTGGGCTGATTCGCAGGCTGCTCCGCTTGGGCCATCTCTCCCTTGGGTGTTTTTTAATACGTTCTCATGTTTATTGGTTTCAGATATAGATTTCCCAAATACCTTAGAACTGTCCTGTTTCCCTCTCTACATACAGGATTCTGTACGCAGTGGCTACAAGAACACCTTGGGAAATTAATGAAGAGGAGGATACGAAGCCTAATGATTCCACATTTTAAAAACATAGCCTCTGATCGTGCGTACAGGTAAAAGAGCTTGGAGATGCCGGGGATCGAACCCGGGGCCTCATACATGCGAAGCATGCGCTCTACCACTGAGCTACATCCCCAACCCTAAAAAACAGTCTTTTATACTTCTTCCCAATTCTTTGAATCCGTGTGTGTGTGTGTGTGTGTGTGTGTGTGTGTGTGTGTCCCCAGCGATTAAAAGATTTTCTTGAATGCATCAGTTAAATTCTCCTTTATTGATTCAGCAAAATCATGAAACGGTTACAGAGACAACATCAGTATTCCACGCGGCAGAAGCTTCCCCGCCATCAGATCCTTCTCAAGCACTTAACCTAGAGACCAAAGGAGGGAACCCAGCACTGAAAACCTACTGAGAAAAAAGAGAGGAACTTTGGCTTAAAATCTCCTTTCTTTCCTTTTTTCCTCTCCTTAAGGACCGACGGACACTGCAGCCATGTTAGGCTGACTATGGGCTGATAAGACCACTGGAAACTTGCACTTGAACTGAGAGAAAAGTGAAAGAAACTAATCGGAAGAGACTCAGAACATGGGATACACATTTACTAGAAGATAATAAATCGGCTCTAGGATTCACTACCCAAGAAAAGCCTTCCGCCGAGATAAAAAGATCCTAATACTACAGGGGGCTCTCAACCATACAGAGCCGCGGGTCTTCTAGGATCACAGTTTGCCTTGGGACTCAGGGCCTCCAGTGCTAAAACTGGGGCGAGTTAGTGACCCCAGTCCCCTCTAGGCCACTCCCAGAATCCAGACTTTCCGGCCTAAACCCCTAAACGGGCTTCCAGAAGGATGGGCCTCCTCTCCCAGGGTCTGGTGCCCGAGGCTGGAGAGAGGAGAGAGGAGCCGGGCAGCAAGAGGCCTCCTGCTTTCTTTTGGACCCTTGTTCCAGCCCCGGAAATGCCAGGGCGCCCTAGAGTCTGCAGGGCCCGTATTCAGGGATCCGGAGAATCTCACGCCCAAGCTGTGCTGGTTCCTAAGGACACCCACCAGTAAACAGAGATACCGGATAAAGCTGAGATTGGTTTGTTTGTGGAGTCCTGAAGTTTGAATTGTATTATGGAAGTTTCCAGAGCATATCGGTCAGGCACTTTGAAACACCTTAATAGATGCCAAATTATAAAGAACGGGAGAGGGAGAGTAAATCCCAAGTTCAAGACAGTGTTCATCTGGGGGAGATGAAGAGATACGACCCCGGGAGACAAATGAATGTGGGGCGCTATCTTTGTGAGCTAAGAAATGCACACGCGGATGTGCACGGTATTCTAACGAGAACTCTAAAACGCATATACATGTAAGGTGTGAACCACAGAGGACGCAGGCTATATGGGAACTCAATATTTTTGCAACTTTTTGGCACATCTAAAACTGTTCAAAAATTCAAAGTTTATTTAAATTAAAAAATTTTTGATAAAGACAGCTGAGACCCAGAACGAAATCAAACCGCCTCCTCTGGCTCTCGACGCATATTCAGACATCCAAAGCGCGCCTAGAAGGTGACTTAATTGCCCCCTTAAAAGCGCCTTTAAAAGGAATGGCTTCCTTTTGAAAGTGGCAATTTGGGCCCGAATGTAGAATATTTGAGATATTTCTCTGGGAAGCCTACGACTGAAGACCAGTTGCACTGAATTCTATACAGTAAAATATCTATCTAGTATTGATCTATGCCGTGTATAGAGAGAGGGAAAAGGAATTCAGGGCAACATTATAATTCATAGAATATGATTAGACCATGATATTAAAGAAGACCCTGATGTGACTGAGTTTCTATGCTAAGTAGGGTATTAACAAGCATTCTGAACTAATAGCTCCGAACCAGAATCACCAAACGTCTAAAAGAATGTGCGCCCTCAAGCTTGCAGATAAATTGACTACAGTTGATGTGTTCAAGGCTTGCTGTGTGAGCCCGGATAGCTCAGTCGGTAGAGCATCAGACTTTTAATCTGAGGGTCCAGGGTTCAAGTCCCTGTTCGGGCGTCAGCTGTTTTCATGGTTTGGTATCGTTTTTCCTTCCCTATGCTTGCATTTTAATCCCAGTATATAGTAACAGGAAAGAAGATAACCTCAAATCACAGGCTCTGATCTCACTAAAATACGAGAGGGGTTCTGAGCGCCACATAGATACCGTAACCGAGGACCCGTTCCGAAAAAAAGAAGGGTCTTTCAGTAAACGTGTCTGGAAGTCACACACACAAGACATTTCCTCCAGAGCACAAGGGACAGTTTCCTTCACAGTGTCACAGGTTATCCAAAGTCAAACTCCTATTTGAAAAGCAGCAAAAGCACAGAACTGTCCCCTCTGTCCTGCATGGAGTGCTCCTTTCTGGTCCGCTCTGTGGGGCTCTGGGGAAGCGAGTCAACTGCTGGGCTGTGGTGTCCGCACTTAGAACCCAAGGGCTGGGGGCCCTGGCTTCCACACTTGTGTGGCCATGAGTGGACTGTACTTTAGTTTACATCTGGACCCAGACATACAAATAGAGGAGGAACAAAATTGCCTGAATTACCACTTGCTCTTACACATACGTTTCATTCCGATATGTCGATTCTTTCCAATTCTGGGTGCCACACGCCGTTAGATTGACTTTGTTCCCCCCTCACTGGGAAACATGGGGCTTGAAGAAATCATAAAGATGAAATGTAACATATAGTACAAGGTAATGGGTCCTGTGCTGCATAACCTGTCCCTTCCCCTAGATCCAAGTCCCTTTCCTAGAGTGACCCCGGACATCAAGTCAGCCTGAGCACACAAGCATCAACACCCCTCTGCCCTGCTAGGAACCACAAAAGAAACAGAACCTGAAAGACCCTGAGCGAGACGTCATCTGGTAGTCACCCAAAGAAGAAATTCCATCCTAATGGATCCAGAGGGTAACAGAGAAAGTAGATTTGACATTGCTATGAAAAATCACCAAAGTTGCTACAAAACCTCTGGAAAACACGGACAGATCACTTCTTGTCCTGTGCCTTGTGGCATCATGGGCGTATATGAGGGCCTTGAGCTCAATCTGCAGAGAAAGTGTAGCACTTTGCAAGAAGAAAGAAGAAAAGAAAGAAAGAAAGAAAGAAAGAAAGAAAGAAAGAAAGAAAGAAAGAAAGAAAGAAAGAAAGAAAGAAAGAAAGAAAGAAAAGAGAGCGAGGAAGGAAGGAAAGAAGGAAGGAAGGGAGGAAGGAAGGGAGGAAGGAAGGAAGGAAGGAAGGAAGGAAGGAGGGAAAGGAGGGAGGGAGGGAGGGAGGGAGGGAGGAAGAAAAAATAAAAAACTCAACCGATGAAGCAGCTCATTGTTGGGACGCAATCCTTCAAAAATCACATTTCTTAGTGCATTGCTAGCAAGGCACTGACTGCCCCCTTTGTTCAGCATTTTGTCTCCAAGGATGCTTGTATAGCAAACACTCTTGGAAGACAGAAATAATGTCTCTCCAGAGCAAGGGAGAGGCATGCTTACTGCTCATTATAAAAGAGCAGGCATCCATGGGTTTAGGGTTTCTCTCCTGTAACGAACCCACTATGTGTACGGATATTGTGGTTTTGCCCTCTGCAGACTAGAACCAGAGAACCGGAGAGCAAAGCTGAGGTCTTGTCATTGCTGTTCCTAGAGTGACAGACTTCCCTTCACCGCGGACCCATGCGTCTCATGAATGACACCAGCGCCCGTGACCCATGTGGCAAGTTTAGGTTGCAGGCTGGGGAAAACTTTGGACCCTTCGCGGCTCCTGGCCCTCGTCCCCCCCCCCTCCTCCCCCCCGCCCTCGCTTCTTCCCGCTGCACGTTCCTCGTCTTGGTTAATTACACAACCACCCGCGTGAATCCAAAGCTGGCAGTTAGACGCCTTCTCTGGCCCCTTTCCTTTCCTCAGCCCACTCCGCCGTAACCAACCCATCACCAAGTCTACCCTTAAAACACGTAAAAGTTAGAGGGGGCAGCGAGTTTGGCGGCGAGTTCATTGCCTCCCCTGCTCCCATCTTATCACCCAAGTTCAGGCTCTTGCCGTCTTTGCCGGGGGGGGGGGGGGGGGGGCATGGCAGTGATTCCCTAACCATCTTTCTCTGCCCAGGGGACAGCTGTTGTGCCGCATTCGCTTCCAAGGGCTCATTTCTAGCGCTGCATAAAGCAGTACATCCGACTGGCAGGAAACCTCTCCTTCCCACATCCTCCCTCCAGTTCCACCATACGAAGGCCAAGTGACACAGAGCTTTGTGTGGCCCACAAGTCCGAATAGGCTTTTCTCCGGCTAACTTTGTGTCTAATGTATTTCTCCCGAGGGCTCCTTTGCTCTGGTGTGTGAGCTAACCAACGCTTAACCCGCGGCTGCCAGGGCAGTGGGATCAAAGGCGGTGCTTAGAGCTAAGTCCTTCTTGCAAAGGCTCCCTCAAGTCTTTCTCTGCGAGGAAGCATGGTCTAGACACTGGCATCAAACCTCAGAGCTTTTCCCTTGTGTTTTTTTCTACCTTTCCTAGCTTTTTCTCCGCCTCTGGAGAAATGCCTTCGCTCCGGTGAGGCCAAGGCCCTTGTGCCTGCCCTGGAGCCTTGGCCATGACTGAAGCTCTATAAATGTTTGCTGAATAAGTCAAGAATTACCCCCTGAAAGCATGTCATCACGCCGAGTCCTCCCCTTTCCCCTCACTCCGCCAGCCCCGACTCCCACCCCCACCAACTTTCCCCTCTTCTTATGCCGCAGCTGGGGGTGTAAACAGCATTTGTTAGCACTCACCTCTAAAGGCGTTCATACTCAGAAGGAAATACAGATATGGTATTTATTTAGTACATAGCATCTTACACATTTAGTTGTATATGTGACTAAAATTAATCTAGTTAATAATACTCTATTATGTATTTGAGAGTTGCTAAAAGAGTAAATCTTGAAACTTCTCAGCACACAATACAAACATTTTCTTGTCACTGTGTACAATGTTCTCCTCCACATCCCCAGTGTGGCCGCTTCTGGCCCTGAGGACTCCACTCAGCGCCGGCCAACAGCACCCGGTTACCTTAGATCCGGCTGGGGCCGCTGGCTGTAAGGACCGTGATGGGTTTCTAGCTTTCCTGTTCTACACGATGGTCCCCCACTCACTACTGGAATGCTCATTCCTGCAGGAAATGAGGTTCCCTATGTCCAGCTGTGAATGGCCCTAAAATGACCCGGATTTTAAGGCCTCTTGTGAGACGTGTTTGGCCAGTAAGCAGGCGGATCAGCTCCCTCCTGAAGTACCAGTGACGACTGTCTAGGCAGGCCTCCGCTGTCCGGGCCCCTCCCGGGTAGCCGGAGGCTTGGTTCATTCCCGCCCAGAACATTTTGGTGCCTGCGCTGCTCTTGACCTTGTTCACCGGTTCCATCCTTTGGTTCCATCAGAACGCAGTTCCGGATTTTGAGAAAGCAGCTACATCCCCCGGGAATTTACTGGAATGTAGCGCCCTTTCCTACTTTTCTTCGCTGGAAATTACAACTGTTTAGCGTGTAGATAACTTGCATGTGATGCTTTTCTAACAGTATCTTGGGCAATTTCCTTAATTTACTCAGAAACTTACATTTGAAATTTAGACCGCTGACCTTTCCAACAATGAAGGGCTTTCTAAATCCCTGGGGTTGTAGATCTGGGTCTTAGTTTGGATTTTACTACTCACTGTATGACTTCAAGGCGAATTATTCAGTCTCTGTCTCAGTGTCACTAAATGTGAAGTAAAATAGGGATAATAATATTCAGCTCATAGGGTCCTGGAAAGAAACTTATGCATGGAAATCACCAGACACAGTGTTTGGCAAACAGTGAGCACTTAAGGACTTCCTTATTGTAAAAGAACCTGCTAGAATTTATTTGGTTATGCATTTAAATCATTCTTTCGATTCAACAATTTCTTGATCACTTACTATGCACCATGTTCTCTTAACATCGTTGCGAGTGTTACTACTCTTACCAGACGGCTTTGCCCCACTCCTTCTTGCTTGGCCAATTCCTGATTTCATTTTGCTGCCTGAGTGCGGAAAGGACCCAGGAACCCTCCCCAGGCCCCCTGCCGGCTCTGGCATCAGGATCTTCTGCAGTATTTGCCCGGCACCGAGCCCTGTACTGTGGGGTGACTGTACTGTGTTTGACTTTGGACACTGAGAACAGGCATGTTTTTCTTGGCAAAGAGAAGGCACGGATACATATGTTCTGTTTACCGAACAACACGCAGCGGAGACAGTTGAGCAGGGGACAGAGCGTAAGGCAGCCTGATGGAGTTTCTTGCCGTTGTGACCACCCCTAACGGGTCTCCCTCCAACCCTTGTCGGCCCCCACGGCAGTCCTCACACGCGCCCTCCGCGGCTCCGACTGCGTTCTCTGCTTGGAACGCTAACCGTTTCCCGTCACGTTTGGAGAAAACTTAGAGCATGGACAGTCTTCCCTTCGCTGGCCCCCGGCTGTCTCTGCGGCCACATCAGCTGTGACTCTTGTCCACCCTCCTTCCAATCCCCCTGCTTCCTTGTTCTTCCTCAGTGGGCCAGACACGCTCACCTCATGTCTGCGTTTGCTATTCCTTCTGCCCGAATGCTTTTCCTTCACATGGAACTCTCTCGTTCATTTCATTAAGTGTTCCGCGCGGATGTCCCCTCATCAGGGAGGCCTTCCTGAAACCCCTATCTCCACGGCACCCACTCTGTTTACTTAAGGCCCCTTGTCACATAAATGTGGGTCTTTTCTACTCCCCTGACCCCCACCAGGATAGAAGCTTGGCGAAAGCAGACTTTGTTTTGTTCACTGCTGTGCCGCTGGCAACGTGGACGTCGCCCAGCGTCAGAAAAAGCATAAAAGGGAGTAAAACTGTGTCGAAGCAAAACTGTTTGCATAGACACGATACACGGTTTACTTCTGTAGAAAATGTATTCCATGAATGAGACTTTAGGAAGGTCGCTGGATAAAAAACTAGCTAAAACCCGAAAATGCAGGAACTCAAAATATACCATAAAAAGGGCATCAAAAAGTATAAAGTTCCTAGGAAATATTAACAAAAGACATTTATGGAGAAAATTATAAAACTTTATTGAAAGACACTTGAAAAGGCTAAGTAAATAGAGAGCTACATCACCTTCATGGGAAGACTCCACACTGAAATTAGTCTAGAAATCCAATACAAAGCCACTAAAAATTCCACAATTTTTGTTTTGTTGGAGAACTTGTCAATCTAATGCTAATGGTCCAACGGAGGAGTGATGGGCCGAGAAGGGCTCCCGAAGAAGGAAAGTTTGGTGGAGATTCTTTTTGGAGGCAGGATTTGTCCTGAGCCACAAGGCCTTGTTCCAGGAGCCGCAGGAGCGCTCGGGCAGTCCATCGCCACGGAGCTGGGCCGACTGACCAGTGAGTCACAAGAGGGTCGTCAACAGACCCGCCTGCCCACGGGGACCTGTGCATCAAAGAGCTGGCGCTCCGGATCCGGATCCGTGGGGAAGAAGAACCATTCTGCAGGCAGACGGTACGGAGACAACCACCACCTACCAGCTTGGAGAAAACACTCTGAGCTCCTATCTCCTCCTTTCCTGCCCAGCAGTGCGGAGAAGACTACAGACAGACAGACAGACAGAAGGACGTGCGGGGCCCACGATGTCCGAGCCACAGGGCAGATCTCTAGGGCCGGGGAGCAAACGCCCCCCCCCCCCCGCCCCCAGCTAATGTGTGCTCAGCTTTCACAGGGAACTTTCCAAAGCCAGTCCCTTCCAGGAGGACATGGCTGACATCCCCAAGGCCGACGACGTCCAAACTCCCACAGGCCGGCCGTCTTCCGCTGCTGGTTGGGAAGGTGAAACTCTCAGAAGGGGCTGGAGATTTCCCAACAGGCACGTGAGAGCGGTTCACGGGTCACCCTGGGGGGGGGGGGCGGGGGACGGGACTGCAGCCTCCGGGATGGCCGCTGGGGTCACCGCCAATGACACACTGGAACCCTGGCTCTTTCTGGCAGTGCTATCGTGAAGTCCCGGCCCGAAGGCCTGACGTGATGACCGGGTAGGACCGGGGTGCCGGGGCTGCGTCACGACTGTCCTGAGGAGTCCCGCACGTGCGCTGGCTGCGGGGAACACCGGGCTGGAAGGCGTCTGACCGCAGTGGTGACAGCAGTGAGTGTCCCAGAGCTCTCCTGGGAGCCACGAACAATCTTCAAGGGTGAGGACAGGAGAGGCCGCCTCCCCCCTTTCCACCCGGCTTCGGAGACCTCTGGTCAGTGGTGCTGGCGCTTTCCACAAGGGACACTGACAATGTGTCTTGTACGCGAACCACAGAAATTTGAAATAGGACCCCAAAGTCTACATTTGTATAAAAGTTGATTAAAGAAAAATGGTGTTTCGAGGGACAGAGTCACTGGAAGAACGGAGCTATGAACACTGCACATTTCATTTGGTGTCGCTGCTGCCTTCGGCTGTCTGTGGCTGTGCCGCGGGGGCGGCCGCGTCCTTGGTGGCCCTGTTCCCGGACGCGCCGCCCTCTGTGCCCCCCTTCTTCCCCTTGGGCAGCTTCTCTCCCTTCTTGCGGGGGGCCTTGGCAGGCCTGGCTTCTGGCTTTGGGGGAGCAGGTCTGGCAGACAGCCGCGCCGACCTCCTCTGAGGCTCCCCTTTCACCTTGGCTTTGTCACCCTTAGCGTCTCCCTTTGCTTTTCTCTTGGGCATGGTGGCAGGCCGGCGGGGGCGCTGGGGTCTGTCTTCCTCACACTGCTCCTGGGAAGATTTCTGTAACAAACACGGAACGTGTAAACCATAATGGGAGGGACGGACATATTTAACCACATTAAAATTCAAGTTTGACGATATTAAAATGAAGAACTTGTGCAAATCAAAGATAGTATAAAAAAGTAAAGCAATAAGTTACAAGCAGGGCACATGTAACCGACAAGGGATTTGAATCCAGAAGATTCCAACAGTTCCTGGGGCGCCTGGGGGGCTCAGTCGGTTGAACAGCTGACTTTGGCTCATGGTACAATCTTAGGGTTCAAGAGTTCGAGCCTCAAGTGGGCTCTCTGCTGACAGCTGGGAGCCTGGAGGCAGCTTCAGATCCTGGGTCTCCCTCTCCCTCTCTCTTCCCCTCCCCCGCTCATGCTGGATCTCTCTCTCTCTCTCTCAAAAATCAAGATTAAAAAAAAAAAAAAAGAACTCCTCCAGATCCATGAGAAAAGGACAAAATGAAAAATGTTAAGCAACGAGCAAAAGTGGTAACAAGAACTTCTTAGAAGCAGCGTGAATGGTGCATAAGCACATCCGAGTGTGCCCGGCCTCACTAGTCACACGACACATACATTCTGACATTTCACGGCCGTCAAATTGGTGGAAACTAAATGATCTGACAAAATCAAGGGTACAGCAGATACGGAACAATGAAAACATTACACCCTGCCGGAGTGCGTTTATTTGTGTGTAAATTAGCGTATTCAATGTGAAAACATCCTGAAAAGCAATTTCTTCTGGGTATTTACCAGGCGGAACTCTTGGAGATGCGCACAGGGAATCCCTACTAGAATGTTCACACCACCCTCCGGCCTCTCAAGAGCAGAACAAACCCCTTATTAGCATCTGTGCAGAGGAAGGCTACTCAGCGGCAGAAATGACTAGATTAGGAGGAATCTCAAGAACACAATGTTGAGCAAAAACAGCACGTTACAAAATCGGTACAGTACAGATCCGCTGATGAGTGTGAAACCACGTGACATGCAGCATGTCTACACTGCAGGCATCCAATAAAACTGAAACAAGGGACAAAGATAAAACTCAGGACAGCAGCCACATCAAAGGGGGTTGAGAAGGAGCTGGTGGTCGGAGAGGGCACAGGGTCGGAGGAGTGGGTGGGGCCACTCTCCTCCTCGGACAAGGCGGGGGCAGGGACAGCTGGGACGTGGCCGGCACACTATTCTCTAGATTCTAGAGACATTTCCTGTATCTGCTCAGGAATTAACAACAACTACTTTTGAATAAGTGGGTGGCCCAAAGCACCGCTTTCAGGGACACACAGAACAGAAAGGGATTTATTCTGAGTTTGGGGAATTAGGACCCAGGGCTCTGGCCGGCATTCACAAGCACTTTGTGAACTGTTTTAAAGCTCTAGGCCAAGACCAGCTCCTCACACTCTGTCTCACCCTTGAAGACACTTCCTGGGGAATTCTGCAACCCTGTGTGTCCTGCCTCACTCCACAAGGTTTTACGAAAAGAAAAGAAAAAGCAAAAGATCATTTTGTCCCTAAAGTGCTCCAAAGTGTTGGTGTGTTGTTTTTGCTGGACCTCGACACAGGTCTAAACCAAACTGACTCCATGACAGGCTTTCAGTTTCCCCTCTGACCTTAAAGGCCCAAGTTTCAGTTTCCCCCAAACTATCAGGCAGTTACACATTGCCCAAAAACAAAAAAACCACCTTCGTAACACCCAATCAGGGCCAGCCCCCACCTTCCACATTCCTACGGGTGAGCTCTGTAGATAAAGGCCATAGATAAAACTCTGTTGTCTAGTGCTAAAATTAACCCGTTAGTCACCAAGTGGGGCTCTGGGTCCACTCTATGATTGGTTGGTTTCAAAAATCCTCTAAGTGTTGTAATTGGGTCCCGCCAAAAGTAACGAACACTCTGGGTAATGTGTATGGCTAAAATTGTTGCTATGGCCGTTGTACATTCATGATTGGATCACTGTACCTATGTCACCATTTCTTGTAACCTCCCCTTCCCAAACCCCATGAAAACTCTGCTCAGCCTTTGTTCGGGCTCTCAGCACGGATCCACTGCACTGGTGAAATCTGGGAGCCCGAGTTTAAGCCCAAATAAACGTCCTTTGCTTTTGTATACGTGACTCAGTATCCCCAGTGGTCTCTGGTCTCTGGGGATATTGCGATCTGGGCATAACAGTTGGTCACTGGCCGGGAATCCTCCTCCCCAGAGCCCCTGGGACTCTGACACGTTGGGCCTAATCGCCGGCTGGTGAGTGCACTCATTTCTTGTCCTTCTGTATCTAAATCTTTTTATCCTTTTTGTCCGTTTGTTTTGTTTTGGTGCTAACTCTCTAGGGGGCCTCAGAGGAGTCTGGCCTACGCAATCCCCCTCCACCTTACCGACCCCCCTCCCCGGTCCTCCTGCCCCAGCCCCTAACAGGCATCGCCTCCACAGCCATCCTCCTCTGTCCACCCCCCTCCGCTGAGGAGGGACCAGCTCATGGAACCCGCAGCCGAAGGGGCACCACCCTGGGCTCCCCTCTCGGGCTGCGGGGCCAGTGGATGGAGCAGGAAATCAGCCCCACCACTACCGGCCCTTTGCCTCCTCGGATCTCTGTAATCGGAAGTCTCAAAACCCCCCATTTTCAGAAAACCCAAAGGGTCTCATTGGGTTGCTAGAGACTGTGCTCTTTACCCATCAACCCACTTGGGATGATGGTCAGCAGCTTTTACAGGTGCTGTTTACAACTGAGGAGCGAGAAGGAACCCTGCTGGGGGCAGGTAAACAGTCCCCGGCCCACAGGAACGCCCACCACAAACCGCTGATGGCTGGAAAACCTGCCCTAATGTTCCAAACCTCCAGGCAGCAGCCCTAATGGACATAGAGGACAGCAATCTGTTGCTAGAGATCCAAACTATTCAGTGGTCTCACGAACACGTGTGGCCTAAATTATGTGCTCTCTATGATTCAGGTCCGCCTCCAGAGCCTCATCGGTACCAGCCTGGCGACTGGGTTTATGTCAAACACCATCGGCAGGAAACCCTTGAGCCGCAGCGGAAAGGACCCTACATCATCCCGTTGACCACTCCCACTGCCTTAAACGTGGACGGAACAGCCGCCTGGATCCATTACACCCACGTGAGACCAGCCGGCCCCTCCAAGTCCCGGAAGACTACACCGACCCGGAAGCACAACGATGGAAGCTACACCCAGACAGGAAACACCTGCTCCGGCTGCACTTCACCCGGCGAACATGAAACTGATCACTATGACAATACTGCTGACCGTATGTTGTGCCCCCCCAGTTTCCCCAGCCCCCCAAAACCCTCACCAGCCCTTTAATCTAACCTGGGTCATTGTGAGCACCTCCACAGGAAATACCCTAGCACAAAAATCCTCCGTAGCCCCCAAGAACACCTGGTTCCCAAACCTCACCCTCGACCTACAAGACTTAGAGCTCGGTACGGCCACGAGCTCCCGCCGGAAGGAAGAATGGTTTTACGTTTGTCCGGGGCATAAGAACAGTAACAGGGCCTGGAGACAGATGTGCGGGGGGGCTGATCACTATTTCTGCGCAGCTTGGGCATGTGTCAGCACCGGGGACATCTGGTGGTCTGCACCTGTTACGGATGACTTAATCACCATCCGCAGGGCAGACTCAAGGCCTGGAAATTACTGGAGGGCAGATTCAAGTTGGTACAAAAATTGCACCCATAACCAAAGATGCAACCCAATAGTTATTACCTTTACAGAGAAGGGAAAATCTGACGGCCAGTGGGAAGCTGGCAAGTCATGGGGACTACGTATGTATACTTCATGGCATGGGGGCCTCCCAGCAGCCCTTTTTACTATACGGCTCATCGTTCAACCAGTTACAATGGGACCGTCCAAATCCCTGGGTCCAAACCTGGTCATAGCTCCCCAGGCACCTGAGCCACAGTTTTGAGAACTCTAACAGGAAAAGCAGAGGAAGGCGTAATGAGACAGAACCGTGAACCCACATCTCTTATGCTGGCAATCATATCGGGGGCAGGGGGCGGGGGGAGGTTGGCCTAGCTGGGGCAGGCACAGGACAGCGGCCTTGACGTTACAGGAAAAGAACTACCGTAATCTAAAGGCCGACAGAGCTGAGGACATACAGCGGTTAGAAAACTCCACCTCCCACCTGGAAAACGATGTTGATTCCTTAGCCGGTGGTGTCACAGAACGAAGAGGCCTAGATTTAGTTTCCATGCAACGAGGAGGGCTTTGAGCCGCCCTACATGAAGAAGGCTGTTTTTATGTTAACCGTTGTGGGGTCATCAGGGAGTCCCTTGCCAAGGTACGAGGGAATCTAGACAGACGTCGCAAAGGAAGGGAACAGTCCAAGGGATGGTTCCAATCTTGGCCTGATGCTTCCCCCTGGCTAACGACTGGTAGGGCCCCTTGTAGTCCTACCGTTGGTCTTCACGTCTGGCCCCTGTATTCTTAACAAACGAATCCGATATATAAAACAAAGATTAGGTACAATTCAGCTAATGGCCATAAGAGCCAAATCTCAGCCTTTACACCAGACCGACAGTGACACGGCTGACCAGGACCAGGTCAGGGTCAGGACAGAGCGGGAATGAGAGGACACAGGTCTGAACCAAACTGACCCACTACCTCACTATCTAGACAGTTCACAGGCAAACATGATCCTCGAACAAACTTGGTGTTGATTTTTATGTTCCTTGGCTAACGAAAGCACGCACCTATAAATGATGCTTTTACATCAAATTAGCTACTTTTCTCCCCATTTTTTCACCGTGACTAGAATTATTGAAATTTTGTTTCTCCCTTCCTCCCTGTGCAATGGAGGGAGACGTATGTTAGCACAAAGAAGAAAGAAGCAAAGGGCCCTGAACCGGCCAGTATTTCCCGTGGGACCGGGAAGGGCCCTGGGGACAGAGGCGGACACTGGGAGGACCAGCTGGACCCTCATGCTGACCAGCGACGCCCTGAGAAGCTCACGTGAAACCAGCGGGACCCTGTCTCCCCTTGCTGTGCACGGTCCCTGCCCCAAAATATCCGAAAGCACTGTGGACGCGACCGCCCTGCGGTGGCAGAAACGCCTCGAAGGCCTGCTGACCCCGGAGACCAGCCTGCCCTCGCCCTGGGACGCGCTTCCCTAGACATCCTGGAAACTCCTGCCTCATTTCTCTTCCTTTTACTTCCTCTCCCAAATGTACCACGAAATAAATGCTTGAACAATTCTTAGAGAACAAAAGGTGTGCTGTTTTGAAATCCAAATTCTGACACAATAAAGAAAAGGATCTTTAAAGAAAAATAACTGAGGACGTTGGAGATCCTGAAGGCCGACTCCGAGTGCGGTGGGGCTGGCGCGGCCGGAAAGGGACAGGCGGGGAGAGGCCCCTGCTCATGCAGAGAAGGAACCAACGCCAAGACAGATGTGACGGCACGAACGTCACCAGCCGGCGCACGGTGACGCTTCATCCCTGTTGTCCTGCCGTCATTATCAATAATGCCCCCGTTAGCTGTCAAGTGTGACAAGTTGGATAAAGAAAATGATACTGTCACTAAATATTCTGCATTATTCTTAGAGGCTTTCTTGTTACCAGAGGACGAGACAGGAGACCAAAGGGGACAGCTGTGTCCCAGGACACGTGTGGCTAAAGACCGGCCACCCCAGCCTCCACCCAGCACCCACGAACCGTGCTGCTTAGCCCTCGACCGTTTCCCAGGCTCAGCCGTCTTCATGTTCGGTCCCCTGCCGCTCAGGCCAAGCAGGGGGGCCATGATCGCCACGTGTCAACGGCCGGGTAGGGGACAATAAAGATGAATTCAAGGAAAGCGGGCCACAGGCTGTCAGATACACCGGAGTGTGTGACTTCGGTCAGTGCCTGCACACTCACCTTCAGGAAGCTTGGCAGGAGACCACAGGCTGGCTGTCCAGGGACCTAACAGATGTAAGAGACACAAACACAAATAAGGAAAAAGGGCCAGTGGGATAAAGGGTCACTTCCTGTCCATGAAGACTGGAGGGGGACGGGACGGGCAGGGCGGGGCTGGACCACACGGTGGCGGTAACTGGGAAGAATTCTCTGGGGCGGAGCCCGGGGGCTTTTCCAGGGCAATGGGCCTAGCCGGTGGGTTACCGTGCTGTTGCGTTCTGTACCTGGCAACCCCCGACGTACGCACAAGGGGGGCCTGCCGCAGACTGGACTTCGGGGAACGCTGCGGAACGCCTGGCCCGTTGGCGGGGATGCAGGCAGCGCACGGCGCAAGGGTTACTGAGACAGAAACTTTACTACTAGGCCAACTGGACGTTCTGCTCAATTTGTCTGAAAAACTAAAACGGTTCTTAAAAAAGAAAAATAAAATCTACTGATTTAAAACAAAACAGAAACCCCCATAGTTAAAGATTTAAAAAAGGAAGAAACAATTTGTCAGGCAATAACATCTAGAATTCACAGGACGACAAACATTCTGTCGTGCACCAACTGGCAGATATATCTGGGTAATTTTGTAACTTCGGGAATACAGAAATAGGCTCTCAATGCTATCTCCATGGCAAATTATCAAGACATGGCAACTTTTTAAAGTTCTAGGAATTTAACAAGTCCCCTTTGTTAATAGTTTTGTCCTTGGACGCGCTACTCCAACAGAGAACAGAACAGATTCAGTGAGTCTGAATCCCCATCTTCAGGTTGCACCGGCCTGACGGTCTTGGGGAAGCTCGAAGTCTATCTCTTCCCGGAGCCACACTGCTCGGTGCTAATGTGCAGGGCTCTCCTCCAGCAGCCCCGGGAAAGGGGACACGTGCTTTCCTTAAAATACGTGTTACCTATGAACACGTGTGTTTTCCTACTAGCAAAAGACCCAGGAAGTTGAAATTGGCAGAAAGAGCTGAAAACACATAATAGTGAAATAAAGAGCAAATCCTAGCTTTCACGTGCAGGAGAAGCGTGCAAACGCCAGCTCCGATGAGGAGATGCGGTGTGACAGACCCTCTGTGACATGCACTGGGAATTCTCCAGACCATGTCAGTGAACTAGGTACTACGTGCAGCTCAGTCTCCAGAAGTGAGCTGCATTTGCACACATGCCCCCCAACTCATCGGCAGAGGTCCTGACCCCGGACCTCCCTCTGTGAGGGCAGTGAGAGGCAGGGCCTTCAAGCAGGTAGTTAAGGTAAAAGGAGGACATATGCGCGGGGGGGGGGGGGGGGGGGGGGGGGGGGGGGGGGCACCCGATAGGAGTCATGTCCTTATAAGAGGGGATCGGGACACAGACCACACAGAAGGGTGACCGTCAGCAAGCTAAGGAGAGAGGCCAGGGAAGAAACCAAACCTGTCAGCGCCAGGATACCGCCTTCCAGGCTTAGCACTGGGAGAAGATACAGCTCAGGTTCCTTGTGAGGTTTCGCACAGCTCTCAGATTCCTTCTCCCATATGCGTTTCCTCTGTCCTCCCCCCCCATCTCAGGCCCCCAAGGAGCAGACCCCCCCCCCGCCCGTTCCCAGCAGACGCACGTCCGCGCCACTCACTGGTCTGTGTTTCGGGGGGATGGCTCTAACTCAGGTTCTAGTCTCAATACCTCCCAAAGCCACAAGGCCACCTTCTTCTCTCTGCCTCTTACTTAGGGCAAGACAGTGCTTTGGAGTTGGAGGGGAGGCCTGGAAGGAGGCTGCCAAAGTCAAGTTTGGGAGAGAGAATAACGGACATGACAAAAGAACAGATGGTGGGCAAGGTGCCACGCCACTAGACAAGTGCCCACCCGGCGGCAGCCAGGGTCTAGGGCCTACTTGTTCCCCACCTGCCAAAGGAAGTGGTCAGTCGGGGGGGGGGCAGCCCGGGCCTCCACTGGGGGTTCAGTGGGGGACACTGGGTGGGGGGCAGGGGGAGAAGGTGAGAGCCCTAGAAGGGTAGGTCTGCGGCCACATCTAGCCAGGATTCTCTTGGTTTGAAGAGAAGCAGAAAGCCACAGGCTTCTAAACGAAACAGTCACCCACTTGCGACGGGTTGGCTTGGGGCACCCTCGCTTCCGTATTCCTGCCTGCTGGCATCCCGGAAAGAAGGGGCACGACAGATCTCCAACATCCCCCAGGGCCCTAAGGCTGGTGCCTCCCTTCTGGGCACCACATGAACTCCCTTTATTTCTGAGTGGCCGGGAAGAGCGTGTAAATGAAAGTGTCTTAGATGACTGTCTATCGGGCACCGGCCAAACCTTATTCTCTTACTAACAAGGGAATTAACAAGATGGGAAAAGCATTTGTTTTTCAGAGAAAGTATGAATATGGAGGACGGAGAGAGAAGGAGGAAAGCTCATCAGGTAAAGGCTGCCTTTTCTTGCGGCCACAAACTCTTCCCACTCGCATCGGTCATTGCAGGACCGCCAGGGCCCTGTGGATTGAGACTCTAGGCATGGCCGACCCTGAAAAGGCAGGAGCAGCAGCGGTAATAGAAGTAACACAAGCGGCAGTGGCGGTGGGAGTAATGATAACATCCAGGAAGGAAACCCTGGGGCCGCCACGTGGAATACCACCTCTCCTGTCCCAAGAAAGCCTTTGCTGGATCTAATTAACATGCAAGCTGCCCTGGGTCCGGAGGTCAGAGGCCAAACACCAGGGCTCAAGACCCGACTCTGAGCAGGTGCGGCCGGTGAGCCCAGGCTTCAAGGCGACACGCAGAACCCGCCGCTGGTTCGTTTCTTAACTTTCTTCGCGCGGGGAGCGCAGAAAGCCCAAGAGAGGCAGACAGGGCCTCCGGGGTCCCCCTGGGGGGCTTTCCCGCGGGAGTGGGGGAGAGGGACGCCGAGCGGGGGCCAGGCCAGCCCACCCGCCACGGCCCGGCTGGCGCAGTCCCATCGGCCCCCGGCCGCCCCCCACTCGGCG
>NC_043706.1:3336150-3354894 GCF_006229205.1 Suricata suricatta
GCGTCTCCGCTCGCGAGACGTCAGGCCGCCGCCCGGGGCCGCCTCAGCGCCACTGCCCCGCGGAGAGACGGCAGCAGGCGGGGAACAGATTTATGAAGACGTGAGATTTTCTAGAAAATAAATGAAACAAAATTTTAAGGAATTAATTGCAAAGGGGGGCGGGGAAGAAAAAGAAGACGCTGTTTCCGCCCGGTTTCGAACCGGGGACCTTTCGCGTGTGAGGCGAACGTGATAACCACTACACTACGGAAACGTGGCGACGAAAGGCTTCCTGAGAGAGTAGTTCCCTGCAGAGCACGCCGCAGGCGCGGCCCGTCCCTGCAAACGCGAGTCCTTTGCGTGCGCATGCGTCCGCGTGCCCCTCTCGCTCCCACCACCCAAGCCGGTGAGAAGCAGGGACCAAACCTCGCAGTGTACAGACCTGACACCAAATCCAGAACAATATTTGGGAAATGATCAGATTAGGGGAGAACAAAAGGGAGGTTTCAGTACTCACGAGTGCCCCTTCACTGTCACTCTCCGTCGGCGTGGGCATGCCCGGGACCGCGCGCAGGCCTCGGGCAGCTTAGCGCCACCGCGTGGCCGAGACGCGGAACTCGCTCTGCGGGGGCGTGAGGACCGCGGCTGCGGTAAACCGGCGCCTTGTGGCTTCGGAGAACTTGCGGGCAAACCTCACTGTGCCCGAGGTTCCGGGCTCCGTGGCGCGGCGCGTGCTCTGCGGCTGCGGCGGAGAAGCAAAATGATACCGGCCGCCCCGAGCCAGCCAGGAGTCGAACCTGGAATCTTCTGATCCGTAGTCAGACGCGTTATCCATTGCGCCACTGGCCCGTGCGGAGGTGGCGGTCGCCGCGAGTACCTTCGTGAGGACGCAGGCGCCGGAGGGTCCGGGCTGCTCGCTCCGTGGCGCCGTGCTCCCCTCCGCGGCCTCCTCTGCGTCTGCGCTCCCTGCTGCCCAGGCGGGGCCCCGGCGGCCGTGCTCCCCGCGGCTTCAGTGCCCCCCTCCGCCGCACCTCCTCCTCCTGCGTCACCTAGCCATCCACGCGTTTGCTCCGCAACGCGTGTTAACGGTCGGAGGCGCTGGAAGTGGAGCCAAGAAGTAAAGCGATATGATCCCTGTCCATCGACCAGATGACAGCGAAGCACTTAATAAGTAGAATAATCATGATGTGCCTTTGGAGGAAAACAAAAAGACCGGGAAAGGCCCAGCGGAGACGGTGATTAACGAAAGAGAAATGCGGGTATCAGGGAGAAGAGTCCCCGGCAGCGGGGAAATCCGCAAGGTCTGGAGGCGAGAGCGAGCGTAGACGACCCGCTTGCGAGGACCGTGGATGCGATCTGTTGGCAATTGGAGGTCGTGGTGGGGTGGCGTGATCTGGCGTGGTCTCTGGTCTCTCCTTAGATCGTTAAAAAAATGTATATCAGTATTTACTAAGCAAGGCTCTCTTCTTAGCACCTGCTATGGCCATGCGCCTACCGCTGGGCCTGCGACTCGGAATTTGATGCCTTTTAAAAGGAGCTCATCAGCTGGCACAAAGGTGAGCGCGCCTGTGTTGGCTTTAAATGAGCATCTCCTATGCGTGCGTTTCAGCCTCTATATTTTTGAGACGTAATCGTCATCTCCATGCCTGGGTGAGCATCGCAGAGAAGTGGAGGGCTGTCAACGGAGTAAAACTGCCTGACATTGGGTACGTTATTCACTGAGTTTAGAAAATAGTTGTTTTTAGTTCACAAGGTTGCAACAGCCCTAAAGCATAACATAGGTGTTCCTGATCTTTCTGCATAACCTTAAAATAGACCTAGTTGGGAAGTTCCCACCGGACACCGGAACAGGGGACCTCTGGGCAGGTTTTGTAGTTGTATGTGTAGGGCGCTTTGGTGGCCATGGGCTGCCTCACAGAATACTATCAGCTGGAAAGAAAAAAAAGATAAAGATGCAGGATTTCAAAAGAAGTCAGTTATATTGAAATATGTTATAGAAATATTAAAAATGTATGATGTGGCAATATTTGTGCTCCTTAATACACTGAATGACAAAGGACAGCAGGTCTAATAAATACTGTAATTTCAAAGCACTAATGCGCTCAAATGGTATTTAAAGGAACTTGTAACCACTGTAGTTCGATGTGAGATATTTGTGATTTCCAAAGATGACAAAGTAAAAGGGCTGAAATACAACAGTAATTTGTTGCCAACACTCATAACGGAAGAAAACACAAAAGTTCAGTATCAAGTTAGTCAAGATAAATATTTATTTTCCCATCCAAGGGTACAGACTACCACCTTCCTATAAGAAGCGAAAGGAGATTTTTGTTCTAAAGAGCAGTTTGGAAACATGAACACTCACGCTTGAATGTGCAGAAATGTAGCAAACTAGGGTACTTCTTGGTTCTATTTTATCCTCATTGCATTCCCAGGATGGCCAGGCCACACCCCAAGGCATCCCTGGAGCTGTGGTCCGGGCTTGCACCTCTAAAATGGGCTTCAGAGGCACCTGGGTGACTCAGTCGGTTAAGCATCCGCTTTGGCTCAGGTCATTATCTCACAGTAAGTGGGTTCCAGCCCCACGTCGGGTTCTGTGCTGACTGCTCAGAGCCTGGAGGCTGCTTTGGATTCTGTGTCTCCCTCTCTCTCTGACCCTCCCCTCTCTCCTCACACACTCTCTGTGTCTCAAAAAAAAAAAAACAAACTTAAAAACAAATAAAATAAATAAATAAATAAAATAGAATGGGCTTCAACTCAGCCAGCTAGAGGCCTGTCCACACATTCTCAGTGTCCCCAGAGACCTCCCTTTGTTGGGCCTGTTTTGAAAGTGTCAGCTGCCTCCAAGTTCTCCGCTACATTCACAACCTGACATGAGCTGAGGCACAGTTTCACCTTGTTCTTGCAGATCTTTCTGTGGGCCTCCTTTTCTGAGAGTTCCAGTTCCTAGTGTTCGGTCTTTTCTTCAGTGGTTGTATCAGTCAGAGAAACAGAGTCCAGAAAACAACAGAACCAGTAAGAGAATATGAATGAATGAACAAGTGAACATCTTGAGACTGGCAAGTCTGAAATCTGGGGGCCAGGCCTCTAGTTTAGAAAACCTCAGGGCGCATCATGTACATAAGGCAGAGGCAAGTGCCAAGGGCTGCCTTTCAGCGTGTGACAGCAAAATCCTTCAAATATGGATACAATTCAGAAAACCTGAAAGGCTGATTTCAGCATTATCATGAGAACAGATTTCAAGCAACACAGCCAATCGTCACTATAGGTTTCATCTGGGAAGTTACACTCCATTCTCCGTCGCGGCAGGAATCCGTAAACTCTTGGGAGTTTCACTAGTGCCCTTTGTTCAAATGTTATTCCCAAGGGACAGACTTATTCTACAGAGAATAGAATAAGTTGGGAATCTGCGAACACATAAGTCCCCATGACAACATAGAAATTCTTGTGAATGCTCTCAGTTTGACATCTTAATCAAAACAAATCCTTTGGACAAGTTTAGGACAAGAAAGCTTCTCTCCCTCTAGATACTTCTCTTTCTCTCTTTCTAAAACTAGGTTTTAATTATGAAGTCTCGTATTTTTAAGGTACGACTGTGGAATTCCATTTAGTTAACGTCATAAGCAGAAGCAGGCAGGTGGAACCCAATTTTACGGGAAGACACGGGGTAAGGAATGACTGAGTGTTAATTTATGACCTCGGAGCTCGCTCCCGAGGGAACAGTTCTCGGAGCTGGAAGAGGTGTGGTGTGACAGCCAGGCGTCCCCCGCCCTGGGGCTTCAGGTCCCACTCCCCGCGGAGGGGTGAGAACTGCCCTCCCCGCTGTTTCTGGGACAAGACGGCCGGGCGCCGGCGGGAAGGGGACTCAGTGTTCCTGCAGCCGCGCAGTTTCTTGGGTCTTCGGGGGGCGAAGCGGGGACCGGTTGATCATTTGGGTCTGGAGCGGCCTCCGGGCTGCTCCTGAGCCTGGATGGGAAGAAAACAGGGACACACACACAACAAAAGCAAACATCATTGCTTTTCCTTGTCGGTGTGGATGCAGGGAGGCGTGCTGGCTCCGTGGCTTAGCTGGTTAAAGCGCCTGTCTAGTAAACAGGAGATCCTGGGTTCGAATCCCAGCGGGGCCTTTTGTGGTTTTCCCGCTCCCAACAAAGGGGATGAGCTTCAAAGTGTAAAGGGAGGGGTGAATTCTGCTGTGGAATGTAACCAAAGTGTTTTATATGGGGCTCGGGGTGGCGACTCTGTACAAAGGAAAAAGAGGTGAATTTCTAGCTGTGTTAGCGTTAGCGGTTTTGTTTCACATGTACTTTTTTTTTTTCCCAGCCAATACTAGCGGAAACCAAGGGAAGCAGAAGGCAAAATCACCAAGGTTAAATT
This sequence comes from Suricata suricatta, assembly GCF_006229205.1. NCBI lineage: Eukaryota > Metazoa > Chordata > Mammalia > Carnivora > Herpestidae > Suricata > Suricata suricatta. The sequence continues at coordinate 3,340,507 of NC_043706.1, forward strand.
AAAAGCAACATCATAATCCCTGGGCATTCCATCCTCCTTCCTGGGAGAATTCCAAACCAACGCACTCTTACAAGTGGCAGGCAATGCTTGCAGAAAGATCAGCCTCTGAATGATTGATACTTGTGCAGCATTTCAATCCACAGCAGCCACTAAAAGCCAACCACGACACACGAGCCGCAAACAGGATGGTGCGCTCAGAGCGTTTTGGAAAGGAGACTCAAACTCAAATGGTTGTCGCCGGTGATTTCCGAAAAGCCGGTGTCTGAGAGAAGCGTCTGTCTGATTGTACGTGGCAGAGTGGAAGGCCCACTGGGACAGGCCGCCTGGGAAATGGCAGCCCCAGGCTGCCGGGAAGACGTCAGGCAGAGGCGCGCACTCCCCAGCTCTCCGCGAGGGAAGGACTAAGTGAGAAGTGGGAAAGCAGTCTGGAGGCTCACCCCTGCCAGGCCCTGCAGACACTGGCCAGACGGGAGCTCCCTGTAGCTGCTACTAGCCCTCCTCCCCATCTCCCACCACCGAGCGCCCCACCGCCTGGCGCAGAAAGTTCCCCCAGCCGGGTTTTACCTTCTTCGGGGCACACTGTTTTATGCAGATGGTCAAGGGTTGAATTACGACCTCCTGTCCTGTCTGTGGAAACAAAATGGCCCGGGGCTCGGAGGCATTGTTCAGAGAACCGCTGTGTTGTCACCGAGAATTTCTCCACTCAACTCTGCAGCTAGCTTCCCCACTTTTCTTCAGAGGCATCAGACAGCAATGGAGACACAGACGCTCTTTTGCACGACCTCCTCCCATCTGCTGTCACGAAGGCCTTTTTTCCAGGCCTAGAGTCCAGACTTCTATCAAATGAGGAGGACACAGTGTAGACGTCCACACTAGACCACTACCTCGTCCTACTACTGAATTTCACTTACCCTTCACCCCCTGCTGCATCAGGGTCCAGGAACACCGTTACCGGGATGCTTCCAGCCCAGAGGCCCTCGGTGGGTTGCGTGATCTGTACGGCTGCGGAAACGGCACTGGCTCCTGAAGCTATAGAATATTCCAGCTGAGGAATCTAACCGTCTCTCCCCAGAGCTCAAAAGCCTTTCTTACTCTCCATACATGGACCATGAAAGTGATTTACATGTACAAGTGGAAGTGATTTACAATCCACTGCTTGCTTCACCTCCTGGGGCCTGTTTGAGCAGAGCCGCTTCTGTGACAAGCACCATGCAGGTCACACATGGGTCCTGAGCCAGGGGGAGGGGGTGGCAAACAATTCAGTGGCGGGTGCAGGGTAGGGGGGCGTGGTAACACTGGGGTGGGGGCCCTGGGGGCCGCAGGCGGGCAGAGGAAAGAGGTGGGGGAAGTCTTTATGAAGTGACACCCATACTGAGCATGGAGGAGACATAGAAGGCTGGAGAGGCGTGGAAAAGGCGCTCCAGGCGAAGGGGATCCTGTGTGGCTACAGGTGAGAACGAGGACCCTCAGGGAAGATCCGCAGAAGCCATGGGGCAGGAGAGGGGAGAGGGGGAGGGGTGGCTCTGTGTCCATCTAGGGATGACCTTAGGCCCTTGGGCATCCTCACCATTTGTGGCCTCATGAAGACCATGGATGGACTTGACCTGACGGTTAAGTTATCAAGTGCTTCATGGGAGATGTTGGTTTGTTTGCTTCATGTTTTATTTTGTTTTTTAAAGACCATGTGGCTCAGTCAGTTAAGACTCTGACTCTTGATTTCTGCTCAGGTCATGATCTCACGGTCATGACTTGGGCTCTGCGCAGACAGTGCAGAGCCTGTTTGGGATTCTCTCTCCCTTTGTCCCCTGCTCAAGTGTTCTCTCTCTGTATCTCTGTCTCTCTCTCAAAATAAATAAAGTTTTAAAACACACACAAAGAGAGCTGGGTGGCCTTTGAGCTCACTGGTCGTGGAGGAAGCGGAGTCTCTAGCCGGACCGCTGGGCCGTCCGGGGAGCAGGCGGGGCTAGAAGGGACTGCGTTTCCCACCTAACCCCGGGCAGCAACACTCATCCACTTGCTTTTTATCTGAATTTGTGGCCCTCCTGTCTACTTTTTGGGGCAAGGGCAATCTCCAGTCTCCAATCTCCGGATCTCCAGAGTTCAACACAGGCCCCAGCAAAGAGCAGGTGTTCTATTATAACCAAAAAATATTTATTAGGTGTTTCTTGTTTTCCAGGCATTAGCTCTTTGCCGAGCACTTTCCATCTGCCTAGTCAGGCGATCCTCACAGCACACTTAGGAAGTAATGTTCAATTATTTCCCTGCCTTTAGAGAGGAGGCGCCAGGGCACAGGCATTCAAAGTCACTTGCCTGAAAGGTCATACAGCGCATCAGTGGCAGAGTCAGGGGCCCATGTGGCCTGAAGACCTGTTCGCCCTCCAAGTGTCTCCAAATGCCTCTCTTTGTGCCTGTTTGCTATTTTCTCTTTCCTCATATGTTGCCAGGGCCCAAGGGAGGGTTCTAAATGGGCAGAGATGGACTGAATCTGTGGCCACCTGGGCAACAAGGAGAAACCTTGTTTGTTCTTTTCTACCCTCACTGAGGACACTCCTTCTAAGCAATATCAACTCACTTTTCTTTCAGTGAGTGTATGACTATGTTTGTGAATTGTGAGGAATTGGGAGGCGGCAGAATGATCCTGAGCATCGGTGATCATAAAACAGAGTCACTCTGTTTTCTGTCCTTGTAAGCTGGGGTTAGATTGGATTTCTTTTTTAAAAAGGAATGGTGAGGAGAAAGTTCCAGTCACCTGTGCTTTTTGATTCCTTGGGGCTTTTTGTGATAAATTATGTAAGACTTCTATTCACTGTCTAAGTTTTGAGTTCAAAATAGAAACTGTTAACATTTGTAACTGTAACTATTGATGCTTAAGCTAAGCAGGTTGGACATCAGGAAACTTGAATTTGAGGGATATTTCTGAAGATGTCGCTAAACATGAATTTCTGTGTGTCTACATCACATTCCTTGGGGCCTGAATCCTATTCTGAAGTGTAAACTCTTTAACTGTCAGACTGTCATGACCGGTCATTTGCTCCTGCTGTATGTCAGGGAAAACTCCCTCATGAATACACAACTTGGAATCAGAAAACGTAACAAGATGTTCGTTAATGGCATCCCTTTCCGTGGTGGCCGGGAGTTGGACCTGGTCTGGGAGTCGTCCCTGGGTGAGGAGGCAAACCCACGCTTGCAGATCTCTGTGCAGCATTAAAACAATCAGTCTAGGTGTGCCTACGGCAACATAGGTAAACCTCAAAACCATGGTAGGACAGGAATAAAGTAAAAATAGAATGGGATATATGAAACAGCATATTAAATTAAAATTAAAAGGCAAGCACTTGACACCAAAAATATATTCCACCAAAGCATTTGGAAGAAAAGAGATGACCTTTCTCCAGAAATTTCCTATGGGGGTGGAGGAAGGGACATGAGCTTGAGAAAAGGGTATTATTATAAAGAAATCTATAAGCAGACAAAAGAAAAGGGGGTTCTGCCGACATTAGTGTTTGTAGTTTAGGAGAAACATCCACTGAATTCTTTGAATGTGAAAGGAGGGACAGAGAATTACAGAGAAAGGAGATCTTACATCGTCTTCTACACACAGAAAGCTTACATTCTAGAGCATAGATAATAATTTTTTTAAGTTGATCATTTCACTATTGGAATCTAGGAAAAAGTAATGGGGTTTGAAAAGAGTAAAACACCATATTGTCAGGAGTGGGATTCGAACCCACGCCTCCAGGGGAGACTGCGACCTGAACGCAGCGCCTTAGACCGCTCGGCCATCCTGACCCGACAGGGAACGGCCTCGCTCCAAGTTTATTTCTGAGTCAACCTCGACACCACGTGTTCAGGACGCGGGAACCCTTCCGTACCGGAGTGAGACCTCGCCTCCGCGAGCCGCGGGACGCCGGCCCCGATGGCCGCGCGCAATAGCACGGGCTCCGGGAGCGGCCGAGTGGCACCTGCCGTGTGACCGCGGATTCGATTCCAGGCCCCGAGAGGGGCTGGGCGGGGTGCCCTTCTTCCACGGAGGAGGGGGAAGGAAGGGGCAGCACCCTAAACTCACGGCACCGTGTTGCCGGAACGCGCGCTTTCTCCCGGGAGGCTTGGGCTGTCGCCGGCGCGCGCAGGCTAGCAGGTGCTCGCTGACGCTCCCCCTCCTCCCGGCGGGAGGGGTGGGGGGGCCGGGAAGCGGTGTTGGGAGGCCGGCCGGTGGTGCTTCCAGTCCGAGTTCCTCGAGCCCCATACCCTGAGGACTTGCCGGCTTTCCTGTGCGGACGTTCTACTGCAGTAAATAGTAGTTTCTGGATCTAGTAAGCCTGGCACAGGTGGCCCTTGATGCCAGGCCTCCACTGCCACAACTTTTTAAAACACACTTCCCGGGGGATGTGACCTTCCTCGGGGTTTCTTGTCCAGTGTTAGCGTCAGGGTGCTGTGGTCGGGATGTCACCGCCTGGGCGTCAGGGAACCTGACGGTGAGCTTCGAACAAAGCTAGCACTCGTCAGCAACTGCCTGGAGGCCTGCGGACAAGTCATTTCGCCTGTGTTGACCTCAGGAACTGCTTTCCGAGACGCTTTACAGTTTCATCCAAGTTCATTTGCAGAATAAATCCCGGCATAGAAAAGCTAGAGCTCTTAAATTAAGAGCTCCCCAGAGAGCCAGTTAGTCGCAAATTCTCAGTCTCCCCCAACACCTACCGGGCCAGACATTTTGGGGGCAGAGTCGAGGAATTCGGGTCTAATAAGCGTTCCATGGCATTCTGAGGTGCGCCCAGGTTTGAGAGTCACCAGCCTGAAGCACAGTAACCGTTTCCTAACAGAAACTGGTGTGGCATTGAGAGCACGTGGGCACTGCCCGCACCGTCCCCACCTCAGTCTCCGTGAGTTGGGATCCTGAGACTCCCACCTGCGGACTGGGTTCCATTCCCCTCTCCCCTGGGTGATTCTAGTGTGCACCCAAATTTGAGGTCATTACTTTAGGATCTAGCTTTAGAAAAAGGCTGGATCTAGGGGGAGGGGGAGGGGCCACATTCGGAAAACGCGTTCAGGCCTCTGTGGGACTGGGCTCTGACCCCAAATGTTCGTGAAACACGGAGTGCAGCCGGTCAAAGCACGCCTTACGGTGGCCATTCATAGGCTCAGTCTGCGCGTTCCCACCTGCTCCGATGTCTGGCCGGGAATCACTGGAGGTGGCCCGCGACGCAGACCAGCACTGCAGGGTTTTCCCCAGCACCGGAAATGGGAGCCCCGCCTTCCCAGGAGGTTAGGTGGGAACCATCTAAAGAACACATTCAAATTCGATTGTCGGAGTGGCCTAAGGGAGGAGGTTGCACGAGAGCATTTTGGGAAGACAAGCAGCTCTCTCCAGGATGCAGATAAAGTTTCCGGGTTCTAGAGTCCACAGCATCCACTGTCCTCTCTCGTAGAAGATTCCGAAATAAAGGCAGAACTACCGAGGCGGATCATTTGCCCCAGGCCCTGGTAGCCGGTGCCAGCTGGGAAAGAGCCTCAAGGCTCTTCAGGTAACTTCCTCCTCCAGGGTGCTGCGTGCAAAGAGGCTGGGGGCGGGGCGGGGCGAAGGACACAGATGTTTCCTAAGAATATACTGTCAGGTTGTACTGTGGCTCGTGACCGTTTTCCTGGAAAGGTCAAGGAGCTCATGGCTCATGGGGAGGCCAAGAATCGTGGAGCAGGGGAGGGGAGTCAGAGAGCTCATGACAACCTATGGGTCCTTGTCTCTCACTGAAGGAAGGTTTGGGGGCAGCCGCACCTGTGCTGGGTGAGCTTTCACAAACACATTTCAGGATGCACATCATACATTCAACCAGCAAAGCGACTGCCTGACATTCCCAAGTATTTTTAAGGAACTTTGGACTCTTTCTTTGACTTTCGGAAAGTCTAATTTGAACAAAAATTGACGCTTACATAGTGATACATGATGTTTTTCTCCGGGGTACAGGGTAGGGTGACTGGCTCCTGGGGGACAGTGTGGGGTGACAGGAGTTTGAGGAAGGGCCGTGGCAAGGAGGACCCTGGGGTCGGGGACCTCGGAAGTGATGGCGGAAGGGGCCCTTTCCGTCCCATTCTCCAGCTGCCGGCCCTCGGTCCAAGTATGACGTGGCACACTGGGGTACTGTTTTCTTCTCCTGACCCTCTTCATGCCCAAGGTCTCCTGAGCCAACGGGGCCCACCTTGACGATTTCTCGAAGTCCCTAGTCCTCCCAGTCAGCCATGGTTTGTTCAGTGGAAGATGTCGAGGCGATAGCAGGACACCCCCTCCCAGGTCCCCGCTTAGGCACTGACTGCATGCTTTAATCAAGTCACTTCATGGCTCCAGGCTTTGGATTCTCAACTCTGCAAGGAGGCAGGTGGGTAAATGCTGAGTCACTTCTCATCCATTTTCCTTCTTGATCCCTTTCCCAAATAACACCTGTGTATCTCCTGATTTACAAGCCTTATGCAGAGTGATTTTTTAAAAATTTTTTAATGTTTATTTATTTTGAGAGAGAGAGCACGAGCTGGGGAGGAGCAAAGAGAGAGGGGGACAGAGGATGTGGAGCAGGCTCTGTGCTGACAGCAGAGAGCCCAATGTGGGGCTCGAATTCACGAACTGCGAGATCATGACCTGAGCCAAAGTCAGATGCTTAACCGACTGAGACATCCAGGCGCCCCAATCAGAATAGTTTAAAAATGATGCAGTAATGCATATGTGGGAACATCATTATCTAGATATTATTATGTAGGTCTTGAACCCCAGGTCTGTAGGAAGACACTGAAACCAAAATCATAACCAAAACCAAAATGAAAATGGGGCCCAGGAGATGACAAGAACAAAGATGAGTACCACAGAGCTGTTGACAATGTCACCTGTCACAATACATGGTGAATGTGGTAAGAGGCCTGTCTGGTGTTCAGAACTTTCACTACGAGAGAATGTTGGGTTTTAGTCTGTCACGATCCGCTGTGGGGGTAGTCAGCAGACTGAAAACTTAGAAATGTTGTTTTTTAGCTTAATTATGAGAAATGTATGTGGTGCAATAATGGAAATAATACCTTAGCACGCATGTCATTTGGAATTTGGATTTCTTGTTGGATCTGTAATGGACCTGATTCTGATGACTTCTTAGCAGAAGACACACATATTAGGTGATATTCCCACCATTTGGTGAATCTTTGGAGACTCACATTCAGAGCTGGTTGAACTGCACTCAGGTCAGAGCATCTGGGAAGGAGACCATGCTGGATCCTTGCTTGGGGCAACACAGGGCAAAACTTTCAATCCCTTGGGCCACAAAGGTCCTCAAGTAGGAATCCTTAGGGCTTCCCTTCAGGGAGAGTGGTTTCTTTTCTTTTAAAAAATTGTTTATTTATTTTTGAGAGACAGACAGCGAGTCGGGAAGGGGCAGAGAGAGAGGGAGACAGAATCCCAAGCAGGCTCTATGCCGCCGGCATAGACATAGAGCCTGATGTGGGGCTTGAACTCACAAACTAGGAGGGCATGTCCTGAACCAAAACCAAGGGCTGGATGCTTAACCAATTGAGCGCCCTGGGGACCCCTGAAAAAGAGGTTTCTAAAGATCACCCAAGGTTTTTGTTTTTATTTTTCCAATTTGTAGGCATTACAATTAAACATTTCCCAAATGTCTCCTCCTCCTGGAAAAGTGCTGTTAAAATTGGAAGAGGCGGCTTCACTCCCCTACACCTACTCGCCGCTCGGTAGTAGTGGGCTCACCACCCAGAGGCTGAGGGTCGGCACGACTGGCACCTGGCCTTCCCGTCCATAGCTAGACTGTCAGGGGACCACAGCCCTGTGCCCACTGCTGTCAGGCCCGCAGACGAGCCCTGGGAGCGTGGAGCCACGCCGTGTCGGCTGGCTGCGCTGCAGTTCATGCCTGGTTTTGTTTCAGCTCCATTTGTTGGGATAAAGAAAGGAAGGTGCAGATGCCAGTTTTCAGCAATCAACAGACTTATTTATTAGGTCAAGGCCATGGGGGACATCTCTGCTGGAAACTGGAAAAACACAAGTAGAAGGGGTGAGCCCAGGTAAATCACAGTCCACTGGCGTGACAAGCCACCAGTGTACGGGACAGTGCAAACCCAGCAGGTGCGGTCAGTCTAGCTGAGCTGATTGAGACAAGGACACAGCATCTGGGGACCCGGGAACAGCACGCAGGAAGCTCAGCCAGGAAGGTGGCCGCTGTGGGCACCAGCTGCTCGGGGAGCGGACTGAAGGCCTGTTCAGGGCGTTAAGCCAGATGTTGGGGTGGGGGCTGGGGGGCCCTGAGGCCGACACGGCTGGTACAGAGGTGACGTCGCTGACCAGGGTTTCTGGAAAAGCTCTGAGATGGAGAGACTCTAAATCAAAAGGAGGGAGAGAGCTGGAAAGTTGTGGGGTCCCCAGCGTGAGGCTGGGCCGCCCCAGGTAAGGGGACACAGGAGGCTGCTGGCAGGGAAGCAGGATCTGAGTCACGGCTATGCACACAGCTGGCTATACACACAGCTTGCGTCTTGGCTCACGTTTTCTCCTGGATCGAATCTTCTGTCTGGCCCCCAGCCCCGCTCACCTCATCCTTCCACGCCCTGCGCCGTCTGCTCAGATCCCGCAGAAGGAGGGCCTGCTTCCTCCACTCTGCAGGCCATGTCTTAGAAAACTGGAGAGACAGGCCCTAAAACTCGGGGGACAGACCGGCTTCCCCTCCCTTTCCTCCATCGCGATGTCCCCCAAGTTCCTTTATGGGACTTCAGCCTCGATTTTTCCCTTCCCAGACGCGTATGGGGTTCCCACCTGTTCCCTGTTCTGGACACCGAGATGTTTCTGTGACAATCACATGCCAAGCTCACCTCGTCTTGATGGCTGAGGTGTCCCTCCTACAGGACTTGGCCTGGGGCGGGGGGGATGGGGCTGTTGGAAAACACTAGAAATAGCTTCAGAGTCTCCTCCCTGGCCCCCGAGTCTCAGTACAGAAACAGATCAGGAAGGCCCTACAGGCCACTCTCTCCAGCAGCACCAACACAACCTCCCCAAGACCGACTGACGCCTACCCAACAGGAAGAAAGGAGGGCTGGGTGAGCTCGGCAGCTGGCGACCAGGAGGGGACAGAGGGAGGGCTTATCGGAAAGGAAAGCACTTGAGGCGGGGTTTTCCCTAAGGCGCCCCTTGGCTGGGCTGGGTAGGGATCAGCTTAGAGTGGAGCGTATCTGTGTCCCCAGAGGCAGGGTCCTCCCGGATGGGGGACAGTGGGATCGCCTTAGTGGAGTCCTTGGCATCCACAACTACTGTGACTCTCTCCGGCCCACCAGTGGCTGGGCAGATGGTCAGGGGCTTTTTACCACAAGACCACAGGCAGAAGAAAGGCCGAAGGGGACCAGAGAAGGCGGCCTTGGAGAAAGTATAGATGGGGGCTCCACTGGCCATATTGTAGAAGGAGACATCTCCTGATTCATAGTCCAGGAAAACCCCAACCCGCTGGGGGGGTCCTGCCAACGGGAGGGGGGTCCGCTGTGGGGTGAGCGCCCAGTACCCGTTCCCATACAACTCCACAGCCCAGAACCCGTTCTCGGGAGTCATGGGGTCGAACCCTTTCTTCACCACATTCTCCCTGCACACCCCGACCGCCCAGTCGGCCCTGTCCCCCACCTCCACCTCCCAGAAATGTCGCCCCGACGTGAAGGTCTCCCGACCCAACACACAAGGCCAGGAGTCAAATCTCTGCGGCTTCTCGGGCAGTTTCTGGCGCGAATCTTCCAGTCGGACAGATTTTGAATCCTCATACAAAAAGAGGTGGGGGTGGGCGGTATCTGGATCCAGAGTCACGTCGACTAGAGACAGAGAGAGTGAGTCTGAGCATCAGCGAGTGCTAGAGGTGACAAGACTTCTGCTTTCTCCTAAAAAAAAAAAAAATCTATATATATATATAGACTGTTCTGGACTTTGGCAGATCTCCTCGGGAAGAGAGCTGTTTGGCCTGTTCTTCTGTCTCTATTTTCCCCTTCTGTGAACAGCCGCAGGGTGATGTGTGAGCTGACTGTCCCCAGGGCCCAAGGGGTGCCTCTCAGAGGGGCCTGGCTTCAAAATATCTTCCAAGGGCCCTCTCTGTGCCTCAAGGAAAATGTGGGGCCCGTTTACACCATCTCTCCCCTGTCTATCCTCACCACAAAACTGTGTTAGTGTTTTTCTCTCCAAGAATTACAGGACCTTGAATCCCTGGGCGACAGAGCCTCAGAGCCCTTGAGAAGTCCCATCACTCACCTGCGTGCAGGGTGGCCTTCTTCCATTCTGCAATGAGAAGGGGGAGGGGGTCATGGCGGGTTTTCTAATAAGAGAGAGAACACCTTGTTGGTGCACTAATGACCAGAAGAGAGAACTTACTGAGCTCTTCCAGGAGTTTCTCTGGAAAACAAACAGAAATACCTTAATGACCTTCCAGAAATCCCTTAATGACAAGGGAGTAAATGGTTCATGTCGAACTACTTGACTACTGAAGCTTTATCAATACATGAGGGATGATGATTACGTTTTGTTTTGTTTTGTTTTGCCCTAAGAAATCTGCAGGATGTTCCTACTGCTTGGGATTTAAAAATTTTTTTTTAATGTTTTATTTATTTTTGATACAGAGAGAGTCAGAGCATGAGAGGGGGAGGGCCAGAGAGAGAAGGAGACACAGAACCGGAAGCAGGCTCCAGGCTCTGAGCCAGCTGTCAGCACAGAGCCTGACGCAGGGCTCGAACCCAGGAACGTGAGATCTGACCTGAGCCGAAGCTGGAGGCTCAACTGACTGAGCCACCCAGGCGCCCCTTTACTGGGAAATTGAGTTAGAAGCAGGACAGAGTCTGAGGGTGGAGGGTGAGTGAGCATCAGGTCTAATATCTCAGTCAGCATTGGTTTTGCCCTTTCTGCACCCCCCAGACCTTCATATTGGGGTTCAGTGGCTTCAGGTGCCTTATAATCCCCCCTCTTGAATCCTAGACTCAAATATCTTCCCATGGGCAGACATCTGAAAGGACCTGATCTATCCCCACTCAGAAGCACTCCTGACAAGCAGCCTCTGACTCACCTGTAGAGCTGAATTCATCCCTCCTCTGTATGGATCTTTCCCTGTATAGTCTCCAAGTGCAAAATATGGACCCAATTGTGAGAAGTCCCAGGACCATCAAGATGACAGCCACTGCCACCATCCAGGGAGGCAGCCGTGGGAAGAAGGGAGCTGAAACAGAATCCCCAAGAAGGGCATCTGTCGTATAACTCTGAGCCAGTCCCTCTCTGCTTCGGATTCCAAGGGGGGTTGGAAGAGAGGAGGACCTGGACCTCCCCCCACGCCTCCCTCGGCAAAAACGAGTCCTTCCAACACTGCTCTACCCTTTTCAGAAAACTGTGGACCTCAGATAGGAGAGGGCAGTGAAAGAGGGGAATGAAGACGGACAGGAGTCATTGCGAGACAGGACCTGGGAAGTAAAGAAAATAATGGACCAGTGCATGTTCTTGTGGAAGTTCTTTCTTAGCTGTCAGTGCAGGATGGGAGCCAAGGGGATGAAGGAAGTAAATGGGGAAGGGGAAATGCCCCCCTGTGTGCAACAGAAAGGGACTCAGTGACCAAAGAATAAAGAAAGGTTCCTGCCTGCGCCAGAGATGGTCGGGCGGGGGGGGGGGGGGTAAGGAGAAGATGTGCTTCCCTGAGGAGCCTGGAAACCTAGACGGAGCTCTAGCCTGGGATGGGGGCCAAGGGGCCAGAGTGGAAACAGGTTTCCCTGTTAGTCAAGGAGAGAAGGCTCTGGATTAGGAAGGCCCCAAGGACAAAGCTTCTGATTCTAAGACATGTCTGCTAAAATGGAAAGCCTGGGATTTGTATGAGATCTAGGGAGGGTTGATGTGTTCAGAATCCTTCTTCTAGGAATGGCATGGGCGGGGTCCCGTCACGTCGGTGGTCAGGGGCTTAGGTGGGGAAAGTAGACGGCTGTGTCAGGAGGGCATGGCTGGGGCAGCTTCCCCGGCGACACGGCCCCAAACCTGTGTCACCTGGGGACCCGACGCTGACCTCACTGACCTGGTATGGAAACCCCTACTTCCTTCTCCTGGCCCAGAAGGAGGTTCCGGAAGTGGCAGGATACATTCTTCACGGAAGTGTCCCGGATGGTCACGGAAGCGGCCACAGTGAACAGGCCCTCTTCGTCTGGATTCCTAGACTCTGATGCGGATGGAAACGTCTCCCCCTCGGAAGTTCTCCACTGCACCTGGGGCTCTGGGTACCACCCTGCTGAGGTGCACTCCAGCCAGATCGCTCCGCTTTCTTGAACTTCCATATGGATGTGAGGGTCAGAGCCCAGAGCTACGGAGAGAGAAGCCGGCCTGACGCCGTGGACACCCTTCTGGGAGCCTCACAGCCACAGGGCTACGCGGTCTGAGACAGAGAAGCACACGGAAACTAGCAATGAGAGGGGTGCATGCTCTATTTCATTTCACAAGGAAACCGAGGCACCAGCCAAAGGAACCTTATCAGAGAGGGATGCCTCTTAGGATTTAGTGTCTGAAGTGTAGGCAGCAGTTTGATGCACACACACAGGAAGTTTTCTAGACCAGGAACAGCAAGACCGATGGCTTAGAGGCAGGCTAGGGAGCTCCAGAGACGGGAGAGCGCTTTGTGGTCGCAAGTAGCATGCAAGGCCTTTGAGGAGGAGAACCGGGAGTGGGTACTTCAGGCTGAACAGAGAAGGAGTGTCCTTGAGGGAGGGCCTGGAGGGTCCCTGCATTGACATTGTAGCTGACAGTGCAAGCTTCCTTTCCCTGTGATACTGATTCAGGAACTTTTTAAAATGATTTCAACCTCACCACCCCTCCCCCACCCCAGTTATATCCTAACATTTATCCACGTAAAGCTGTTTTTATCCTTTCTGTTTTGAGCCTAATCATTCTTACAACGCTACAGAGCACAGAAAAGCACCACGCTCCAGAGGAGATTCCTTAAATACATGTCCGCATCTATTAACTTAAAGCCACGGTTCAGTCTGTGTGTGTGAAAATGCATATTCTTCTCATGAAAAGGGCTGCAATTTCAGCAGATTCTCCAAGAGGTCCATCACTTTCAAAAGGTCACAATAACAGTTTCCTGCTATCAGATCTCTGGTTTTATAATCAATCTTTAAGATAACTTCCCGACAAAAGAAATTGAGCTATACACCATGCTGCCCCATGGGACAGCCTGTCCTGAGGCGGGACCCACCCAAATGACACCTAAGTCGTTTCTAAACTTTATTTAAAAAATTTTTTTTAAATGTTTTATTTTATTTTTGATACGGAGAGAGACAGAGCATGAGAGGGGGAGGGGCAGAGGGAGAAGGAGACACAGAATCGGAAGCAGGCTCAGAGCCTGACGCGGGACTCGAACCCACGAACGTGAGATCTGACCTGAGCCGAAGTCGGAGGCTTAACCGACTGAGCCACCCAGGCTCCCCCTAAACTTTATTTTAATAAATACACTAAAGACAACACATATGTATATTACACATTCTAGGGGGCAGTCAGAGGCACAGTAACAGTATCTCACAAGTATATAATGCTTGTAGAATTGACGAGGCACTTTCTAATATACTGTCTATTTTTACTTCATTCTTGCAAAATCTTGTTTGATAGATGCACGCCCAGTTTTAATGCCGGTACTAAGGCTCAGAAAGGGATTAGTGTGATGTCATTCACTGGTAAGCGGGAAAGAGAGTCTCAGTGCATCCTTTCCTCCCGAATGCTTACCATTTTTCTTACTGTGTCGCCCTGGAATGTTGTTTGAAGCAAAAAAAAAAAAAAAAAAAAAATGGAAACAAAACCCAAAAGCTTTTCTGGGTGGATGGAGAGTATCAGCGAGCAGCCACCGCCTAGGATCTTAGGAAGTCCGCGGCAGCCTCAGTGCACGCGGCGGAAAAGCGCAGCCCAGCCTCCTCCCCGGAGTGGTGACAAACACACACAACTTACCTGCTCAGTCCTGGCACGGGATCGAGTCTGTTCTGGTTGCACTAATGCAAGAGACTGTTGTACAGCCTCGCAATCAGCAACCGGGGAAACCTCTCGAACGCCCTTCGCGCGGCCCTTCCACCCCGGCCTGCCTGCCCTTCCCGCCCAGAAGAGGCTTCCTCGGGCAGCGAGCGAGGCGGTCCCCTGAGGGCCGGAAACGCAGGGAACCGCGCAGGGAACCGCGCGCCGCGGGAGTCCCCGGAGGGCCGACCGCGCGCACTCACCCGCCACCTTCAGGCGAACGCTGGCCTCGGCGGAGCGGCCGTCCTGCCAGAAGAGGCACCGGTACTCGCCGTCGTCCGCCGCCCGGACCCGGTGTATGCGCACGGCGACGCGCCCGGCCGCGAGGTGGCCGTCCGCCAGCGTGGCCCTGCCGCGGTACGCGGCCGCCT
>NC_043706.1:3354994-3388435 GCF_006229205.1 Suricata suricatta
CGCACCAGCACCGCCGCCGCCCCGCGGAGCCAGCGCAGCTCCGTGCGCTCGGCGCTCGCGCCTGGGGACAGGTGGCAAGGCAGCTCGGCGTCGTCCCCCACCGCGGCCACGACGGGCTCCGCGGGGCCGATCACGTGGAAGGGGGCTGCGGAAACCAGGCGGGCAGACGGGGCGTGCGGGGGCTGAGGGCCTGCTCGGACGGAGGGCAGTCTGCGCCACCCGCACCCTGGCCGAGGTCGCCGGTGGGGGGGAACCCCAGGGAGGCGGAGAGGGAGACCCGGGGGGACCTACCCGAATCCGGCCGGGACAGTCGGAACAAAGTGAGGACGAGCAGGCACGCGGGGAGGCAGGGGTTTGGAAAAGCTGCCATGTCCGGGCTCCCTGGGGCAGCAGGTCACCGGTGTCCTGCGGGTGTCAAAACTGGTGCCTGGAGACGCAGGCCGGGAGACGGATCTTTCGACGCCGTTCTCCCGCTGGGAGCCCCCCGCTCGCCCCCTCCCCCCGCGGACCACGGCCCGTGCGCACACCCCCCCGTGTGGCCAAGCAGGTGCACAGCCGCGGAATAGGCCCGAAAACCCCCAAAAGAATCTTAGGAGAAGGGAACTGTCGGCTTAGAACCCATTCATGGGTTACGTATCAATGAACCACTGCTCTAAAAAGCCTCTTTCTTTTTTTTTAAATAGTAATTTGGCATTTGCTTTCAGCAATGATAATAAAGATGAAGCGATGGAGGTAGAGATGGAAACCAGGGGATTGAACTGGAGAAGGTTAAGAGGGAAGTTGGGAGAAAGGAAGGAAGCTGGAGAGAGCAAATGGCAGGGGGTAGAGGGCCCAGGACCGGGGAGGAAGGAGCCAGAGAGAGGGAAAGCTAGCTAGCTCTCTGGGGAGGGACCAGCACGGTCACAGGCACTGACCTCTGATCTTGAAGGAAGAGGCACCAACGAGCCTCACTACCAAGTGACAAAGCTGGTTGTGGCCTCAGGGACAAAAGTTAAAGGCAGGGAAGAAGGAAGAGGGAAATGATCTCAGGGAAGCCTGCCCCCAGCTCCCAGGCGCCTTGGCTTTGAGGGAGAAAGTTTTCCAGACATGAAGGGTCTGTGCCTTTGCGGCTTCAGCTCAAAGATCAGGATATTCATGGACGAGCTGGACTAAATAAAGGGGATTGGGTGAAAAAGGAGGGTCAAGACAGCACTAAGTGAGATGGCAGGCGTGAGGCCAGTTTATTTCCCGCTTAAGCCTAACTTCTTTTATCCTGAAAGTGGTAGGCACTGGGAGAGTGGTAGGCACTGGGAGAGTGGTAGGCACTGCAAGCATTGAATTTTATTAAGCCTCTCAAGTGCTTAGTGTATGGTAAGGATTTAGAAGAGGGTAATGGTCATTCTGTGGTTTATGTGGGTTGAACGTTTAAAGGTAGGCAGGCTGCACGTGTGTGACTAGTTTGCACGGCCTCCAGGTTGCGTCCCTGCAAGCAATTCAGCCTTCAGTTCCTTAGTTTGGGCTAAACCTCTTATTGTTATGGGGAAAAAAAAGAAAAATACAGGAAAACTTTTTTTAAAATTATTTTTTTAAAGATTTTATTTTTAAGTAATCTCTACACCCCAATGTGAGACTCAAACTCACAACCCCAAGATCAAGGCTCTTGTGCTCCATCCACTGAGCCAGCCAGATGCCCCTGGAAAACACTTTTACAAAGTAGAAATCGCTCGTCATTATGTCACCAACCGCTGACCGCCTCTGTTCACAATCTGGCAGAACTGGTGAAGCTTTTGCATAATCAGAAACAGTGTTTATACTTACATAATATCATATTGTAGGTTCCTACAATTCCCAAGACTGTGGGACATCTTAGTGTTTGGATTTTTTGTGTTTTTCTTACCTATTATAACTAGTGCACTTTATACATAAATCTTTATCCACATCTTTGATAACTTCCTGACGAACTTTCTGATAAATTCCCAGAAAGATAGTCATCAGGTCTAGACGTTGAATTATGAGCGTGCTGCCAAAGTTCCTTCCTGGAGTGTTAAGCCAGTCACACCGCTGATGGAATCGCTCCTTCCCCTCATTCCTGCCAACAAGAGAGCATCTGTTCCCTAGTCATCGCCAGTGGGTTGGGTGAAATGGGTCGAATTGTCATTTCACTAGGCATTTATAGGGCAGCGAGGCTGATCACTTTTCATATCACTATTTAATATGTTCTGGAAGTGATCTTTTTAGACAAATTGCCCATCCCCCCTCCTCCCCGGACATTCTGATGCTGTTTCCTATTATTCTATATGAGACTTTTATTAATTAAAGATGTCAACCCTGTGTTTCTGGCGCATGGCTTCCACCACCCCAGTCTGTACTTTGCTTGTATTTGAGATTATGATTAAGACCAACAGAAGAGGGGCACCTGGTTGAATCTCTGACTTTGGCTGAGGTCATGGTCTCAGGGTTCATGAGTCCGAGCCCCACATCAGGCTCGCTGCAGCCAGTGCAGAGCCCACTTCCAATCCTCTGTCCCCCTGTCTCTCTGCCCCTCCCCCGCTCATTCTCTCTCTCTCTCTCTCTCTCAAAAATAAACATTAAAAAAAAGACCAAGAAAACATAATTGCTCCAGTTGACTTATGTGACTTTTACCAAATGGAAATTTGATCATGTCACCTTTTGCTTAAAAACCCTTACCTGTCTCCTTAGAGGCCCAGCACCAAATTCAGACACTTGATCTGGTCACGAAAATGCAGGATCGAGCTATCCCCCTGCTTGCCTCCTCTCAGCCTCTTCTCCCTCCCCTTGGATGGCCGACCCGCCTCTGCCTCTCGCAGAATTTGGAAGAAGGGGTAGCCTCCGCCCACAGCACCTTCCCAGGCCTCCAGACCCCAGTGCCGGCCTCCCCCCTTCCTAGAGCATCTGCTTCCTCTGTCTGCAAGCAAACTCCTGCTCTTCCCTCAAAAGCCCATTTAAGGGCAACGTCTTCCAGAAGCAAGCAGGTGCACCCTGTCTTCTAGAGCTTCTCCTCTGTCCACTCGGCTGGAGCTCCTGGTGGTCCCACCCCAGGGCCCTAACCAGAGGCGCTTCGGGAAGGAGCTCCCACACTGCCCAACGCAAGTGAGAAACACTCGTAAAGTCTTGGGGTCTTATCCATAAATTTAGAGTAAATCACATCATTTTACCTCATTTTGATGAGATTTGTTTAACTACGACTCTGGGTAACTTAAGCCCCCTCCATGGGAAACCGAGGCTGCGGGACCTGGGTCTGGCTTATCCTGTGACACCAAAAACTTGCCGGTCGCTCTACTGGCACACACCTGACCTGAGTCCTACTTTGACCGGAACATGTGTTCACTGTTGTCCTTTGTTTCAAGTCTATCTTCTTCTCCTAAACTGAGCTCTTACTCTCTGACTTCTCATCAGCATAAGAGCCAAAATAAAGTTTGCAGCTGAAATCAAGCTAACTGGGCGTTGGCCTTCCTAGCCTGACGTGCTCCTGTCTCCTTCTCAACTTCCCTTTGTGCTTAACTCCTGAAAATGTTATCTATAATGGCTTTCCTCTCCTCGGCACGCTCTCACTAGACTCCGGACCCCTGCTCGGCGTTGGCGAAAAAGTCTCACAGGGAATTTTTGGGGGGAAAGCAGGAGAAAAAGAGAGAGAGAAAGAAAGAAAGATAAAGAAAAGGAAAAAAAAGAAGAAAAAAGGGCTTTTCCCTGCACCCAAGGGAGCTCCAGGGCACAAGAACGGGGCCAGGGAGATAGACAGACAGCAATGTATTTAGAAGGTAGGCTGCGTGGCAGGCCCAGTTTCGACTGGGTGACATCGGAGTCATTTCTACAGAGATTCGCAGGCTTGGGTCATCAAAGGCAGGATCTCTGAGTCAAGCCTCGCTCAGGGGACAGAGATTCTCGGTGCGCCTGCCCCTCAGGCTCGCACTGTTTGTGAGATGCTGAGCGGAGCGGGGCTGCTGTGGGGAAGGTCCGGCCCCTCGCGGGTCACCGGAGACCAGGAGCACAGACTTTTCCCTCTGAGACCCGAAAATCGTTCTGGCTGCGGAATGTGGGTGCCCGGATGGAGCACATCTCAGGACTTAGCCCTCTGCCCTTTTCCACCCCTGTTCAAATGGGCCAGTGTCGCAGACCGGTCACATGCAGGGGTGCTCACATCCTCGTCCCAGGTGACCTTCCTCAGCACTTGACCGAACCAACCACTTGTCCCTTCTCTCTCTCTCTCTCTCTCAAGTTTGTTTATTGACGCAAGTCATCTCTCCATCCAGCGCGGGGCTCACACTCCCAGCCCCGGGACCAAGAGTCGCATGCTCTTCCCACTGAGCCAGCCAGGGGCCCTGCTTGTTCTCCTTTTGGAATTAGTTTATTTTTCATGTTTTAGAGTGAGCAAGTGAGCAGGGGAGAGGGACAGAGAGAGAATCAAGCAGGCCCCTCGCTCAGCATGCGGCCCGACGAGAGGCTCCATCCCGTGACCCTGGATCATGACCTGAGCCCAAATCGAGAATCAGGTGCTCGGGAGCTCTGCCTCGATCCTTACGCCTTCAGGTGAAGCGCCGACTTCCCAAGGATGGCGGGATGCCCTGAGGGGGGCTGGGCCTCGGGGAATGGGCATCGGGTGGAGTGCTGGATTTGGTGGCTTGTGAGTGCCCTTTGTGGTCACCCGCTTTCTCGGGACACACACTACTAGCTCGTTGATAATAATCATATCGCTAGATATGTCAACATTATTAGTGTCTTTATTAAAATACGGAAGCTTCATGAATTCACCGGCCATCCTCGAGCAGGGGCCGTACTCATCTCCGTATGGTTCGAAAGTGATGACATCACAAGGCCGGCAGATGCCCCCAGCTGCCCAGCCCGGGTCAAGTTCAGGTGTGTCGCTGCCCCAGGTGCCGATGCGCAGGGGGTCAGGAAGCAGGTGCGGGGGCCTGGAGAAGATGCGGACGGGTTTGTGTGCAGAAGAGGGGCTTGTGGAGGTGGAGGGGTGCTGTGTGCCCTGGGGCGCAGGACACTGAGGGCTGGCTGAGTGGGGACGTCTCGTCTCTGAGTCATATTCCTGGAAATGCTTTTGAAATGGAGAGTTCTGAGAACGAAGAAGGGGGGCGGACTGGGAACTTATGGGACACTCCCGAGGGAGGATGGGCTGAGTCGGGAAGTAGGAGGATCCCGGGCAGGGGTCAGGGTAGTGTGGACCAGTCTCTGAGTTCTTTCCAGAATCTACCCCCTGCAGCCTCTCTTCCTGTTCCCTGGTAGACAGAACCCTCCAAAGCAGGGCTACATTTATTTGCCCTCTGGGGAGAGGCTATAAAAACATGAAAATACAAAGTTTAGCTCCATTCTAGGGTGAATATCACAGAGTGTATGCAGGTGATATCTGAGAGGGTGAGACAGAAAGAGAAACAGAGAAGAGACGAGAAAAGGGGGAAGGGAGGGGGAGGGGAGGCTGAGTCAGTGAATGTGCGAGATTCCGAAGGCATCTCTTCCGTCTCCGCAGACATGAGACAACGTGCTAAGAACAGTCAGCTGTCCATGAGAAGGCCTTTCTCAACCTGCTCCCAGGCCTCCGCCGCCCGCCCCCACCCCTGACCACGGGCTCCGGCTGAGCGGCTCTCAGGGAAGGAGAACGAGGTGACTCATCTGACCACCACCTTCCAGGAGGCCTGCGCGTCTTCCAGGTGGAGGCAGTTTACACCGTCTCTTCTCTCCAGCCTTGTCACTAAGACGCTGTCAGTGTTTTTCACTTTTGCGTACCCTGAGGCTTTGACCCCGTGGTTGGTAGGGGTCAGAGCCGCAGAGAAATGGCGAGGCACCAATGTGCACACCGCTGTGCTCCCCATTCTGCACCGGCAGGCAGGTCCTGTGTTTTCTAAGAGATGCAAAGCCTTGTGGATGGGACCATGTGGGAGAACCCCAGAATTCTCCAAGCCCCTGTAGGTATTTCTTGGAAAACAAACAGAACTAAAGCAATTCAGATTTAAGACACGGGAAGGAGGAGGGAATGTGCTTAGGAATCACACAATGCAGTGACTGTCCCCTTCTGTGACTACTTGATTACCGAAAACTGTCAATACATCAGGAACAGGGAATGCTTTCTGTTGCAGTTCACGTTCTCAGAAATCTGCAGGAAGTTCCTTTTGGCTGAACATGCTAAGAAAGGTTGCTGTCTCTGGGGAGCTTAGGTGGAATCTGCAGCCGCGCTTGGGACGGATGGTGGGGGGTGACGGGGGCTCGGACCTGCCCGTGGCCCTGCTGGTGCCCAGCAGCCGAGGCGGACCTGTGGCCAAACCCAGTTGAATTCGATAGGACCTGTCACAGCAGCACGGGTCCCACATACTGGGGAGAGGGGGGGACTGGGAGTTGGGGTGTCTCAGTGAGAGGGGGCGGGAAGGATTTATAGGATCTCAGTTTGTGGTGGGGGGTTGGGAGAGGGTCCCAGAGGGAAGGGTTGCTCGGCATGAATGCTGCTGGAAATCGGGGGGGGGGGGGGGCTGTTGCAGGATTGAATAGATTGCATATCCTGACTTTTTTTAAAATATGGAGGGACGGAGCGGGCTGAAACTGTGATGGGTAAGGAAGTCGGTAGCCGAGGGGGAGCTGTGTGGTCGCCCTTGTGGTCCGCACGCAGTCTGCATCTGTGTCTGTGCTCCGAACGTGACTGCACGGCGCACTGGTCTCGCTCCATCACGATCCCGGAGCTGCCTTGCCCGTCCTTGGCGGCTTTCTCCTCTCAGAGTCCACAGTCTCTTTCAGATCGAAAGGTATTCAGGACTTATGTATTATTTAATGTATTTGGGTTTTATAACCTTTAGAATCCCTTCCAATTTTATGTATGTACATATGTATGTATTTATTTATTTTGAGAGAGAGAGAGAGAGAGAGGGAGAGAGAGCAGAGGAGGGGCAGAGAGAGGAAGACACAGAATCCCAAGCAGGCTCCATGCATGGGGTCCAATGCAGGGCTTGAACCCCTGACCAGCAAAACCATGACCTGAGCCCAAATCAAGAGTCTGACACAACTTTAACTGACCGAGCCACCCAGGTACCCCTCCCTTCCATTTAAAACAAAAAAAATTTCTTTATCTATCTATTTATTTATTTAAGTAACTGCTACACTGAATGTAGGGTTCTAACTCCCAACCCCAAGAACAAGAGTCACATGCTGAGCTACCCAGGGACCCTGAATCCCTTCCAATTTTGAAAAACCTACAACTGTAGTTCTAGACTCTAGACTAGGGTGACTTTTGACTGGAAGTCTTAAAGGGTTATGGGATCCAAGCACATCTAAGGTTTAAATGCCCACAAGGCACAGACATCGTGCGGAGCAGCGGATCTGGTGAAACCCACAGAAATCACCCTCAGCCCTCTCCGCTGGGAGCCCTCCCCCTCCATTTCACTTCCAAAATAATATTCCCCAAATGAGAAGTCTCAGATGTGGAGAGAATCAGTCTTTGATGTAAGGGAGGGAAAAAAAGCCCTAGACATTTTGATGATGAAAAGTAGCAGAACAGGCCACCCAAGATATGTCACTTTGTCACAGAAATTATTTTGAGCTGAAAGCAATCTAGAAGGGGCCAACACAGTTACTCAGAAGCAGCGATTTCTGTAGAATTTCAGTCCCGGACACTGTGGGGAAAATGCATTTCTTTGGAATTATCCATTATGTGTATTTAAACTATGCCAGAAAAAAAAATAACTGTTTTGTTTTAATCTACTTTATGTATTTAGTAGCTTTTTGTATAAATTAAATTAAAGGTTTTTGAGTCAGGGACAAAGGAAAAGCAGCCAACACAGGAAAAGCTCTTTACTTTCCCCACTTGGCCTACAGACAAGATATAAATTCACCAGCCCCGAGAGGAACCAGAAGAATCTGGAAACCAACCATTCTCCATCACATTCCTCCATATTGGTCCCTTCCCAGCTTGTTGCCCTTGGGGCCTATAATGGTTTTCCTTTCTCCTATCATCTCTGCAAATGTACTCTCCTTTATTGAGGATGGAAAGGAAGTTGGAATTCTACATCACCGTTGTGAGGTACTTTTCATTAGGTTGCTCTCTTGTGCCGTGCACTGCGTGTGTAACTGTTCTTCTCTTGTTAATCTTTTCGTTAGAGTCCTAGCTGGAAACCTAAGACGGGAAGAAGTAAAGTTTTGCCTCCCCTGCACTGATCCAGGGACAGAGGCAGGCCACCCCCAAAGGTGCCACTGTGGCATAGTGGTGATCCGAATCAGATCCGGTACTTAGGAACTAGTGCAAGGACACTCACTCATATCCTCCTCCGTCCCACTGAAAGCAGGAAACAAGTCTCCGGCACCGAAATGCAAATCTCTCGGATGGAAAATACCCTCTCTGTACTAACAAGGAAAAAGCCACCCCCATCACCAGGGCCCGGAACTTGAGAAAGCCAAGAGGGCCGGCTGGGACTGTTCTGACCCCAGGGGTCTCTGGCTCTCAGCAAAAACAGAAATTGACACGAGGCCAAGAAACGATTCCGGCAGCGTTTATTGGGGTCTATGCTCCAGCACCAGGGGGGCAGCGCCGCGAACGACGCCCCGCCAGCTTCCCGAACAAACACCGGCAAGGCCTGTGAAGGGGCTGAGGCAGCAGGTGGAGGCGGCGACACAGGGAGCTGGGGCGCAGGCGCAGGAGGACAGAACACACTTCCGCCCGGTGTCTCACTGGCAAGTGAAGTCTCCACCCCGGCTGCAATTATTGGTATTTAATGAAGATAAAAGTAGGTGAGGGCCAGCGCTGGGGTCCATCTTGGCACAGGCTGGTTTCGTTTGGTTTCTTCATTTGAGTTCCTTCTGGAAAACACCCTGCCCCCGCATCCCTGTGAGATTAAATGTTCAAAAGCACAGGGCTCAGCCCTCGTAGAGCATGGGCTTTGTGGTGGCTGGGGTGGGGAGGGGGTCCCAGACACGCGCCTGGTCTACCTCATTCCGCCTGAGAGATTTTACCCCCCTGAGTCCTAAGGAGGAGGGGCCGGCGGTCTCATCTTCTGAAACTGCTTCTTGCTGAGCGGGGCGTTGACCCTGTCCTGCCTGGAGGAGTAAGAAGCTCTCGCTGACTGCTCTACCCATCGCTAGGGACCTTGTCCCTCTTGGGGCTGGATGGGTGGGACAGGAAACTGCTGTCTTCGAGAAGACTCCAACTTAACCAAAAAATGAAGGAGGTAGGGTCTGAAGATTAACAAAAGAGGGTTGGCCGCCAGAGGCCCGGGAAGGAAGGCGTCACGCAACGCTAGGTAAGTGCCCGCTGAGCCCTACGGTCTGGGCACTGGGGCTCTTGAACCCACGCAGCGACCCGGCTTGTCTGGAAACCTCCTGAGTGTTCAGTTCGACTTCCCCGGAGGCGTTGATGTACGTGCAGCACGTGTCGTTCACTACCACGCAGACGCCCCCTCGTGTGGCCAGGAGATAATCTAGAGCCAGCCTATCGTCACGGGAATCCGGGGGCTCCTGGAGGCCCTCTGAGGGGTCACCAGAGCTTGAGGCCGCGTTTTCCATGACCTGGGTAAGGCTTTCTAAGGCTGCCTCCTGAAAGGAAACCCCGTCCCGGAGGGGAGTCCCCGCCAGGATTAGCCCGAGGGCTCTCTTCCGTCTGGCTTGAGAGGTGAGGTTCTGTATGGCGGCGGCTAACCCTTCCGGGCGCACGCGCCCCACAGTGCACTCTCCCCGGAAGTGGACGTTGTCTACACACGAATAGGCCACTGCCCGGAGAGGCCTGGAGAAGGAGGAGCCGGGGCTCCCTTCGCAGGGCAGTTTATTCTGGGGCGGGCCACAGAAGAACAGGTGTCCTCGGGGGGCACAGGCCCGGCGGGCCGCAGGAGAGTTAAACCAGCTGCGTAAAAGGGGCCCCCAGGTGGGCGTGCTCTTGCACCTGGGCGACAGGGGCCCTCCGTCCATCGGGCCCCCGCCCAGCTCTGCGTCCTCCTCTATTCCCGCGTGGCTACTGAAGGCAGATGGGGTCTGGTAGGCGAGCCTCCAGGAAGGGGCAGCTGTTCCCTTCCAGAAAGTACAGGAGAAGTTCGGCTGGTCCCCGGGCGGGAGCAGGGAGGCGTCCACACACCAGTGCGTCCGGTTGGGGACACACGAAGAGCTTGCCGTGGAGAAGGACATAGGGAAAATGGGGGGCGAGCTCCCCGCCCGGGGAAGGCAGGTGCTGGTCTCGCAGGGGCAGCAGGGCCGCCCCTGTTCTCTACAGAGAAGAGGGCGCTTAACCTGGAGGCCCGTTTGGTTCCAAGTATCTGTAAGGGTCACACACGCCATATCCTGGCGATCCTCGAGTTCCCCCACCAGCAGTGGGATGCTCCTAACGGGTCCAGAAGTCAACGTGAGAGGAACATCCTCATTCGTGGGTACAAACTGGAGCTTAGGAGCCCCCCTCTGTGGGTGGGGATGGCAGATCCAACAATTAGAGAGATTATTTCCCGAGGCCATAATGTTAGACAAGTTGGCAATTGAGTTTTCTCCCCAGGTTTCCCTCCCTTTGTTATTTTCTTCCCAACTCATCCCCAGGAGAAGGGCCAAGAGAGGGGTCCACGTCACGCATCCCATCATTGGTTTTACCTTCTAGACCCAGCAGGGGCAGAACGGGTCTGTGCCAGAGAGTGGAGGTGACCCAAAATGGTCCCCACAGAGAAGAAAAAGGAAAACCACGGCAACCAAAAAAAAAGTCAGCAAACGAATCCACCTGGATAGAATTACTTATCCGACTCTGAAGGTCGCTTCTCGAACCAGGTGTCTGGGGTCTTCCACGGGCTCACAGGCGGAAGATGGGAGTTCTCGGCCTTCCGGGCATCTCTGAGGATGTCCAGGAGAAAGAGATTTTAGCCTGGAAAGATGTCCCCAGGTAGGGATTCCTTGCAGCCTGACTGCCACTGCAGTGGCTAAAAATCACCTGATAAGGACGTTTCCTCGTGGGCCGCAGCTGACTTTGTCTGGGCAGCCCTCCTTCCCAGTTGTAAGGAGGGCCTGATGCCCCGGATCACTTTGCAGAGGTGCGGTCTCTTCTAAGCGACTCTGGGGGCTGCCGGCAGCCTGTGATTAGCAGAAGCCCAACCAGCTTTGTGCACTTGGCCAGATTCACCACAGACTGCAGGCCGGGAAGATCATCCAGTGTGGTGGGATCAGGCTGGAGGAAGGGTCGGTCGCCCACGTCATTTCAGATGCACGGAGTCTTACTGGCGGTGGGGCTCTGAGTAGTGAGAGGAAGCAATTTGACCCAGGGCTTTTCAGTTTCTCAACAGAGTGTGACTCACGTCTTTTTAAGGGTCTGATTCATCTTTTCTACCTTCCCCAAAGAATGGGACTGCCAGGGGGCATGTGATTTATAACTCATTCCCTGGGCTGCCGAAAGGCTCTGGGGGCCTTTAGCTGTAAAAGGCAGCCTGTTTAGAGACTTGGGAATTCCCTTTTAGGAGGGATTTACAGACCTTTCCAGACCCGGGTGGGGAAGCAAAAACAGCAACAAACTCAAGATAATCCCCGTAGGCTGCCAGTGATAGCATCTGGGTGAAGTCGACTTGCCCGTCCCCAGGACATGCCCCCCGGGGTTGGGCCAGCATGATAAGAGGGACAGACCGGATGGCTCTGTGGCTTAATTTGGGTGCAGAAGTCACAGGCAGGGGTAACCTGTTTTAGTGTCTAAGTTTCTATCCTAGAAAGACCTTTTGCACCAAGTCCCATTGGACATGTCTTCCATAACGGGTGGCATCAGGTGAATGTTTGGGCTCTTACTGTTGGGTTTCTGGAATGAGAATTTTGTCCTCTCTCCTAAGCCCCCAGCACCTCGTTCTGTATATCCCTGTCTGCAGCCCCCCATTCCAGCGGGGAGCATTCAAGGTTGGGGAACTCAGAGAAGCCAGTTCTCAAGGTGGTGGGCATCTGATCTGGTTCCTGCGCTCTGTGGACCATTTGGACAGCTGATTAGTCAGCCTTGTTATTATTTTCTTCGCTTACAGAGGTCACGTCTTTTTGACAACTTCACACTGGACCACCGCCACCTGAAAAAGAAACTGCACTGTGCCCAGGAAACTGAAAATTAGGTCCCTATGTTTCACTGGTGAATTTCTTGCTGTTAACATTCCTGTCTTTCTGGACGGCCACATGGGCACGCTGTAAGGGCACAGAACCCGTATTTTGAATCTGTATAGAGATTTAATCTTTTCTTTCCCCCAACTGCAAGGCCCTAATTAGGGCTAACAGTTCAACCTTTTGGGTGGACCAAGTGTTGAGGAGAGCGCTACTCAGGCTCACGATCATGCAGCCTGCCTTCCAGATCTTCCCTCCACAAGAGTTCCCGTCCATAAATGACACCATATCCAGTTTGTCAAGGGGTTTGTCTTGAAGGTCAGGTCTGCTGGAATAGGTCTCTTCCAGGGTCTCCATCCTGATGTCGGAGACCCTCCTGTCTCCGTCCGGATGGTAGTCCAGAGGACCTTTACAATACTCGGGGAATCTGGAAAGAGGACCTGATATTTAGTTAGCCTTCCTCAGCCAGCAGAGCCCTCTAATTCTAATATGCCCTGAACTTGACCGGGAGTCAGGCTCACCCAGAATAAGCTTACCGGCCTTGCTCACTAAGAGAGATGTGGTTGTCACCGCTAGGCCATCCTGTACAACTCGGTCTAGCTCTTCTGAAAAGTAGTCTCTGATCAGGGTCCAGCTTTGAGTCAGGACCCCCGCCTCTCAGGGATATCGAAGGTGAGAGGCTTATCCAAACAGGGGAGCCCTAGGGCAGGGGCCACGTCCAGCTCAGTACTCAAGGCTCTAAAAGCCCCCCGACACCGTCCATTGCAGGGGTTCCCTTTTTTCCCTCTTCAAGGCCTCATATAGGGGCTTCGCCATTAGGGCCATAACTGGGGAACCAGATACAACAGAACTCTCTGAGGTCAAGAAAGCCACGGAGTTGCTTTCTAGTCTGCGGACCACGCAGGCGCTGACGGTCCTCTTGGGATCCGTGGCCAGGACACGGGTGCCTGGTATTAGGATGAAGCCCAAATACAGGTTATGACCGTGAGCCTTTGATGGGGGACCCTATACCCTCTGTTGGCTAGAAAACGTAGGGCTTTTGCAGGATTATGGCTCAAGGACTGCTTAGTCACTGGCTTTTGACAAACACCATATTGTGAGAAGATCCCATCTCTCAATTTTAGTTCTTATAACTCTTTGGCCGATATACTTCCAAATAGGTTGGTGGGGGAGCGTTCTCTAAAGCCCTGGGGAAGCACCATCCAGGTGTACCGAGCAGTGTCTTGAGTATCAGGGGGTTTCCACTCAAAGTCAAGTAACTACCGACTCTCCTCATGAGGCGACATGCAGAAAAAGGCATCTTTCGGGTCCAAGATGGTAGAAAACAGCATCGCCTGGCCCCTGGCTCAGCGGAGTATAGGGGGCTGGGTACTACTGGGGGTATGAGAACAGCACCATTTATAGCCCTCAAATCCTGTACGAAGCAATGTCCTCCATTGGCGTCTCTCACTGGAGGACTGGGGACTGAGGGGTTACATGGGGTTGACAAGGCTCGATCCCTCCGTACGTGAGAAATTTTGAAATGATCAGCTGGATTCCTCAAGATTTACTTTTTATGGGACACTGTTTTCCCCAAGAACGGGGAAGATTTATTTGTTTGTTTTGCCCCGCCTGGGCCGCGGGCCTCCCACGCAGATGGGCCTACTCGGGTTTTTTTGTCCTGAGGCATCTCTGCGGGCTGGGCCCTGGGACCACCCAGCAGTGCCCACAGATGAACTAACTCCCAGTTTCTGTTCCATCTCCATTTTCACGTCACCCTTTTCAAGGTAGAGAGGCTCCAGAATTGTTTCATCGGTCTCTCCCTGACGCTGCACAGAGCACTGGGCACACGGGAAGGAATGCATACAAACAGTCCATGTGGCCTCAGGGACCAGGGGAAAAGTCAACTGTCTGGCCGTTGGCCGGCCACCTCCCCAGCCACCGCAAGGTCACGGTTGGGGAGGGGCCCACAGGTTGAGTCAGGACAGAGCAGGCGGTTCCAGTACGTACAGGGAATGTCGTTTTCCCACCTGCCCTATCAAGGGTGGCCGCGGCTCCGCCAGTGCAATGTTGAGGGGCCGGGTGGGCGCTGGGGCGGGCAGCTCCTGGCGCCGCTGCGTGGTTGCGGGGCCCCTCGTCCAAGAGACTGGCTGGGACCGGGGTCCCTCCCTGGGGCAGGCAGGCCCCGCCCCCCTGCCTTCCGGCCTGCATTGCACACACCTGTTGGTCCAGGGCAGCCCCTGCTCTGACCCGGTGGTTTGGGCTGTGGTCTGCGGGGTCCCGGGGTGACCTGAGGCGGAGGCTGGACCAGCGTCGCTGGAACCTTGCCTGTTTTGCTACCCTTGTCATTACTGGCCTTCTCTGCCTTGTCTCGGTTATTAAAGACCTGAAGGCCTCCTCCACCAAGGTGGAAAGCAGGGACTGCCGACCGGCCTCTGCCGTCTGCAGCCTCCCCCTGAGATCGGAGGCAGGTCAGGGGACACAGGGCAGAGTCAGTGAAGACCTCCCTGTGGCCGACTCTGGGTCTCCATCTGCGTGTCTGAGGAAGGCGACCGTCACCAGATTAGAAAGACAGCTGGAATCTCATCCTTTTTGCTGAGTGATTTCCCTCCCCTTGTCATAGCTACTTTTTCGCTAAGCATTGTCGTGCCTTCTGACAGGCAGGTAATAAAGCGCCTCTGGCCCCTGGGGGTACTGCCCTCCTGATCCCACTGTGAGTCCCCCGCAGGGACAGCATGTCCTCCGGCCCCTGGGCGGGCAGACCCCAAGCCCCAGCCTTCCCAGGACCTGT
Source organism: Suricata suricatta (assembly GCF_006229205.1). NCBI lineage: Eukaryota > Metazoa > Chordata > Mammalia > Carnivora > Herpestidae > Suricata > Suricata suricatta. The sequence continues at coordinate 3,369,777 of NC_043706.1, forward strand.
CTTTTCCATCTAGGGTGCAACAGTAAGGGGTGGGATGACATCCCGTTGGGTAAGGGAGAAGGCAAGATTTACCTTTAATAAACTCTTCCCTAAATCTAGAGGATGTTTTGTTTTGTTTTTGGGAAAATTGATCCAACTTTTCCTTACGCAGAATCAGGTCTGTAAGCGAGGAAGGGACAGGAACTCTGGAAATCCCTCCCTCGGGGATGGCCCTTCCCTCAGGGGAAATTGATTTGGTTGGGGCAGGTTGGGGCCCGAGTTGGCAGGCACAGCAGGGCTAGTGGGATTACTCCAGAGGAGGGAGGGGGCTGGCAGGACAGGGAAGCTCCGTATGAATGAGGAGGAGGGGAGCCCTTGGAAGAGGAGGGCAAGTTGTTGGGGTCAAAGTCACAGGGGTAGAGGGGGTTTGGGAGGGGACTCTTGAGAAGAAGTACTTGGTGCCAGGTGACTAGAACAGGGGACTGTCTAAAACGTCTAGTTTCGGGGCAACTGGGTGGTGCAGTCGGTTAAGCACTCGACTTAGGTCATGAGCTCACAGTTCTTGAGTTCGAGTCCCACATCAGGCTCTGCGCTGACTTTGTGGCGCCTACTTGGGATTCCATCTTCCTCTCTCTCTGCCCCTCCCCTGCTCTGTCTCTGTCTCTCTCAAGTAAATGTAAATATAAGTAAATAAACAAAATATCTGGTTTTAACCCAGCAGCCAGTGGTAATGACTGGAGGTCACACAGACTCTGCAAGGATCCCTTACTTTGAGGTCTTGGGGGTCTCTCCCTATTTCTGAAATCTTTTGCAAAACAAATCCAACTGCAAGATAATACTAAAATTTAATGATCCATTTTGAGGCCACTGTTCTTGGTCCTTGGTCTCCTAAATTACATTGGGGCCGAACAGTGTCACAGAAAATAATAATAATAATAATAATAATTTTTTAAAAATACATTTCCTTTTCTTTCCTTTTCATAAAACCATCCAATTTAAAAATGATCCCAATTGTTAAAATAACATCCTATAAGAGAGTCCTTTGTCCCATTTAAGGTGTTGCCCATGTTGAGAAGTTGGACGGACCTGGTGACTTATTAAAAAAAAAAAAAGTGAAAGCTGACTAGCAGGTACGATCACATTTTGTGACTCTGTGTGAATTCTGTGTGATTCTGTGTGATTCTGTGTGAATAATGGACGTCTCCTTTTGTCAACTGGGCCATTGGTAGAAGCAGGCCAGTAGGAGGGAAGCTAAGTTTCTTAAACTGGAGGCTCCCTGAACAGAAAAAGGTTAATCCTAGAGGCGCCCCAGTGCGGACCAGGTCCGATATCTTCAGCCTTACACTGGAACTGAGTCTTGCTCACCAGGAATTCTCCTTCCCTCTTAATAGGATAAAAAGTTACCAGATGTTTCACAAGACAAACAAAAAGGCAAAAGAGGAGCCGTCGGGAAGTTAACACTTCCGCAAAGACAACACGGAGTTGTCCGGGCAACGACCCGCTCGGAGAGACCACAGAGAGAACACATATGAGCCTAAAGAAAATCAGAGTCTGGAAGCAATTCCAGGTTTCACACAAACCGAGGAAACAGGGACCAGGCATCACGAATGCCAGGGGAGGGGATGCCCAGACCGGGCTGAACCCGCCAGAGGCTCCGGTGACCTGCAGGGGACCAACACTGGGGAGGGTGGGTTAGACTCGGGGCGGGGGGCAAGGGCGCACTCGGCCCCGGAACGCTGGCCCAGACAGCCTTGCTCCGCCCGAGAAACGCAGAGCACAGTGACGGTGACAGAGGGAGCCGGGCAACACCGGCGCCGCCCCGTGCGCCGCCCGACACGAGGGGCGGCGTCGGCGGCGGGAGGCAGCACTTACCGCCGCGGGGACGCGGGACTCCGGCTCCGGGCCGCTGGGGAGTCGCACGCGAGGGGGTACCTCCCTCCGCCGTCCGCGGGCGCCGGGCCCTCGGCCACTCATCGGGGCGCCCTCTTGGGGTCGCTGCGTGGTTGCCAAAGTACGATCCCGACCCCGGGGCTCTTGGGATCTCAGCGCCAACAGAACTCGACCTGGGCCCGCGACAGGGGCCGGCGACGGTTCCCGGGGTTCCTGCAGCACCAGGGGGGAGGCGCCAGGCGCTGGAGCCCCGCAGGCACCCGAACCCGGCCCGCCGTTTGCAAAGCAGCTGAGGCGGGAGCGGAGGAGGCCGGCTGGCGGGGGCGGAGACACCGGAAGTTGGCGCGCAGGCGCAGTGCGCAGCACGTGCCTCCACCTGCCCGGCGTGTCTCATTAGCATGTTAAGTCTCCACCCCTGGCGGCCGCGAACCTACGGTAAGGGGGACGGAGCTAGCTGGTGAAGGGCCGGCTCGGGTCGGTCTAGGCGCAGGCCGGTTTGGTCCAGTTTCCTCTGCGGAGTTCCTTCTGGCAAACATCCTGCTTCCGCATTCCTAGGAGGTCTGCAGCCCTAGATCGTGTGGCCCCGCCTGTTCTTCCCCAGTGCTCCGCCCAGAGCAACGGGCTCCGCGGTTGGGGGCGGGGGTGGGGTCCCCACCCAGCCGTTGTCCCCCCTCCCCCTCCCCGCCCCGGGACCGCTCTGGGTGGCGAAGTTAGGAAGGGTCTCCTGGAGGAAGTGATGGATTTTCAGAGACTTGAGGACTAGGAAAGAGCCAGCATGTGTGGGGGCCACCTGCCCAGGGCTTCCCCCCCACTCCCCGCATTACTTGATGAGGGAGCCAAAGGCAAGCCGACACCCCGCACACCTCAGCACCCCCCGCCCAGGTGGGATCTGTGCGACATTCCGCAGGCCCTCCTGGCTGCCCAAGAACAAAGGAAAGGGAAAAACAAATGGTTATCTTTCTGATAGAGATCGCAGTCTTGCAGAACGTGAGTCTCCATCAGTTTACAAATGTCTTAGTAAATGACCAGAAAAGGGCAGTATTACCAATAGTCTAATCTTCAGAAACCTGTAGTTTCAGTCTCCTGGAGCCCCAACCTGACCGACCCCTCCATAGTGATGTGGGGAACAAAGGCAAAAAGAAAAGGTAAATGACATTGAATTTCTTTATAACCTGCAACCCAGTGACAAATGCCTGAGGCAAGTAGAGTGTGACACGTCTCCAGCACCTCCCCACCGTCTTCGTGTTCCTGTCTTACTGGAGGGAAAACCACCGTGGCCTGACCATGGCCTGACCATTGCCGGGGCTCCGGTATTTTAAGAGCCTTCTGTAGCACATGCAAGTCCTTTCGGGGGCCTCCCTCTCTTTTGGCTTTACCTCCCCCAACCCCACAGTGTATAGGCACTCACTCCTCACAGCCCCGGTCCTGACTCTTTTGCCCACGGGTCCGTCCCTGGGCTTTAATAAAATCACCTTTTTGCACCAAAGACGTCTCAAGAATTCTTTCTTGGCCATCAGCCCCGGACCCCCATGACTTTAAAACCCCATTAGTAGTAGTAGTAATAATGATAATAATAGAATGTTTTTGCTCTCATTCTCTCAAATTTTTCTAGAGATGCCATGACTTGTGATTCTCCAACGCTGAGTACAAAGGCAGATGTGAGGGTCCAGCCCACCTTCCAGTAGAAGCCGGATATTAGATTTGCAGACAACTTAAAGAATGCCAGTTTCCCAACAACCTTTGTTTTGCTTTGGAAACAAGTTATTCACAAAACATATTTTTCATATTAACTTATAATTGGTTTATTATTGCTGTTTTCATATAAATTATAAATACATTCTTTAAATATTTTGATGTCAACCTTTAATTCCATAAATATTCACAGATACAACCCAAGGAGCCAAAGCTCTTTGGGGTCCTCAATAATTTTTCATGTCTAAAGGCAGCCTGAGGTCAAACGGTGAAAACTGCTGCCCTGTCCACTGAACCTGAACCTGGCGGTCCACTTGGGTCACTCAGCTGCGACCTTAACCCTTGGGCCATACTCAGTCACTGTGACTCCCCGTTTACTGAGGGGACCCCTGAGCCAGGCCAACACGAGTCTTCCATCTTTCATCCTTCTTCAGCTCGGTTCTAGGCCAGGAGCACCGTCTGCAAATCTCCGTGTGGGGAGGGAGGGGGTGGAAATGAACCAGCAGCTCCTGAGCCCCCGGAGCTGTCACTGAGGCTCAGTGGCACCCGGGCCCCTGTCCCCTCCCACCAGCCAGGCTTGGCTGCCCTGTCCCTGACTACTCCTGTGGTTTCCCTCCCCTCACAGCCCAGTGTGTCCTGTGTCTGTCACCCCGAGGCCACAGAGCCACGTCCACCTGAGCACCTGACTGTGTCACACCGATGTTAAAACCCGTCACTTTCTCACTTTCTTCCTGGTTGGGAGCTGCGTGGCAGCATGGCTCTGAGGCTGGCCTGTGCCCCCACGGTCACCAGCAAATGCTTAACCGAAACAACGGCCTGATGAGGGCGGAAGGGGCTGCGACTACAGAGGGTGTCAGAAGGGCCTCGGGAGGCTGTTCCCGTGCCCAGTGTCATGCCAGGCAACGGCCAGGGCCCCTCTACGTGTCACTGAGCCCAGGGAACTGAACCCGGTGGGTCCCCGGGTGGTGAAGGACCAGGCCATCCTCCGGCACCGGGACCCCCCGGGCCCCCGTGAAGGCGGGGCAGATGAAGAGGGGGCTGTCATCAGACCCCAGCCTGAAGAAGGGCCGCAGGGGCCCAGAGAAGCGTGCGCGGGGACACGTGTAGATGTGGGACCTGTCCCTCATGTTGTAGAAGGAGATATCTCCGGCCTCGAAGTCCAGAAAGACGGCCACGCGGCGGAGCCGCTCCCGCAGGGGCAGCACCTTGTCGGGGGAAGACAGGACCCGGTACTGGCTCCCGAACATCTCCAGGGTCCAGAAGCCATTCTGCGGGACGAGCAAGGCCTCTCCTTTCCTCTCAACGCTGTCTCTGCACAGCCCCACGGCCCACACCATCACGTTCTCCACCTCCACCTCCCAGCAGTGCCGCCCCGAGGAGAAGCTCGGCAGGCCCAGCACGCACGGCCGGCCGTCGAACCTGTCCGGCGAGTCAGGGACACTGCGCCGGCGGGGCCCCCGCCGCACGCCTCTCCGGTCCTCCGTCAGCAGGAGCTCGGGGTGCGCCGTGTCGGGGTCCAGGACCACGTCGGCTGCCGGGGAAGTCTCGGTTAGGCGTGGGGGCTTGGGAGACGGTGCTATCCTGGACCCCAGGCAGGGCCCACAAAGGTGGCGGCCTTGTCCAGGTTCCTTGAGCCCGATCCTGGGCAGCTAGCTCGCGCAACTGCTGAGGCTCACTGCCTATCTCCTGGGTGACGGGAGCTGGGGCCCTAAAAATGTGGGGACTCTAGCAAAGGAACTAAAATTGGTGGCTCCTGCTTTTTCTCCTCATTCTCAGATCTGCCCCCCTTTCTATTCAAGACAGATGGTGTCTGGGACTCTCTTTCCTTAGGGACCTCCCAGTGTGGCCCAAACCGGCAGAGGCCCCTCCCAGTGACGCGGTGAAGGCCCTTCCGTGGGCTCTCTGTTGTTGGGGCCCAGCCAGCCAGCAGTGCTGTGTGGCCTCTGGGACCCTGCTTCTCCTGCTTGAGAATGTGTGCGCTTGACTGCCTGACCTAAGTGGATCAGAGACTGGAGTTAGTTCTCCTATTATTCATGCCTCTTGGTGATTGCGGTTTCAGTAACTGGGCAGACTTTCTGATTGAAACTTCCTCCCTGGTTAGAGGCACCTTACTCACAGACTATTGTTAACCTTTAAAGAAAAATAGCCTTGTCATAAGCTTCAGTTAATATTACACTATGTACGCAAAATAAGACTCCCGCTGATGTATTTTTAGTGATAAATTATGTTTTTTGATCTTCTGTATTATACCCATTTCTGTCTTTAACTCTCTGTTCTCTCTTCCGTAAAAACAATGATCTTTCTGAAACATGAGATTCCTAAGAAGTTGCAAACAATGTAATCATTAAAAGAAAGATGTAATCACCTGTGGTATATAAGACACCAAGTTTCACAGTAAAGTGTGGTCTCTTCCACCATTCACGTTGTCTGTGTTCTTTCTTGTAGATATTTCGCCGACACCAACCCCCTACTCAGGGACCCTTAGACTCTGGTGCGTGGGCTGTCCTCCGCACTCTGTGTCCCCAGTGTAACCAGGGGACGGCTGAGGTGAATGCCTCACGAGGGCATTGGTCGCCGGGGAGAGAGAAGGTCCCCACAGGCCGACCCACTCCTGCTTCATCAGCGCGGGGCTGAGGGGTCGGTCTGCGACCTCTCTGGACACAGGGGATGCTTCAGCCCCCAACTGTTCGTACTCAGGCCTGCTGCATTTCTATCGGGTCAAAGTGATTTTCTTCTTTCCCCACCTTGTTGGTATGTCTGACTCTGACAGTTTCGAAATTCACGCAAAGAGGAAAGGTCGGAGGAGCACGGTATGTGGTACAGCCCGGGCGCTTTGGGGCACACTGGGCAGAAATGGAAGATGCCCAGCGTCCACCAGGGAGAGGCATTTGGGTCCTACTCCTCCCCCCTTGCCCAACCCCCTCCCGTCGCAGGCCAGACCAGGAGTAGCCTGTGGGGCAGAAGGGCAGGGACCCAGGGCTGTGGGGGGTTACTGCCAGTGATCTGACCTTGCTCCCCCCCCCCCCGCAGGCTGGCACCCCGTCAGGTGCTCTAATCGGCCCTGGCCAGTGGGGAGAAGCTGCAGAGCTGAGGAGTTGGGGGCACTCACCAGCGTGGAGCAGGCTTCTCCTCCATCCTGCAACAGAGGGAGAGGCCCCGAGGTGAGCGGCAGGGTGGGGAGAGACAGAGCGGAGCACCGACCTCACAGGACCCCTCGGGAACTGCCACACTTACGCAATTCTTCTTGAAGTTGCTCTGAAACAGACACACGTGAACATCCTCAGTAGAAGGAAGAGACCTTGAGTTTGTATCAAGGGAGGAAGGACTGGCCCTTCATCTGCCGCCCCTCGCCCCCCCCCCCTCGCGCAGCCTAGGGGCTGTCAGCATTCCGGAAGCAGTCTGTGAGCTGGGGGTGGGTCTTCGGGCGCACCCGAGGTTTGCTTGTGTTCCCAGAGGCTGCCCCGCAGGCAGCCAGGGGGTTGGAGGCATCCGTGGAATGGGAGCAAGCTGTGAGGGCGGGTCCCAGATGTCACCGTCCCTTGCCCCTTGCTGCTGCCTCTCTTTCTGTCCTCCCTGTCCCCAGGCTTGGAGCTGTCAGATGTGTCCCTGTGTGACCGTGATCTGTCCTCCTACTCTTTTACCTCTTATTTGACGTTCTTTCTCTCTTTCCACATCTTCCTTCCCCAGTTCCTGACAGGCAATTTCTTTCTCTTCATTTTCAACCTCTTTTTCCCTGCGGAGTTTCCGGGCAAGACAGATGCTTCCAGCAACGAGGAGCAGCAGAGAAGGCAGGGTGGCAGCCAGGAACGCCATCCAGGGGGACGTGCGGGGGGGCAAGGATTCTGAAAAGGGAGCCCCGAGATGAGAGAGCCCTGTCAGAAGAGTTCCCTGGGGAAGCCCCAGAGGGCCCCTGGCTCTGCGTCCCCTCGTCCCGCAGTGACTGCCAGGGCTGGGGGCCCAAGCGACTGCAAGGCAGGCATCCCCAGAGTCACCATGACCTGCCCACAGCCACACCTGCCTCTTGCATGCAGTTCCTCAAAACTGCCAGACAGGCTCCTGCCTCAGGCCCTTTGCATGTGCTGTTCCTGCCACCTGGGCTGCTGGTCCTCAAATATCTGCCTGCTTCATTCCTCACCTGCCCAAGTGCGTTCTTCTCGGTGACGACTTCCCTGACCATCCAGGTTGTAATTACAACTCCCCCTACCACAGCACTCCCCTCCCTCCCCCCCAATTACGTTTTCTACAGTACTTAGTGCTGTCTGATAGCGTCTGCAGTTTAATTACTGATCTCACTTCTTGCTCTCTGCTACTCTAGAATGAGGATGGGGATCTTTATGTCTTCTGTTCACTGACTTGTCTTTCATTTCTGGAACAGTGCCTTGAGCACAGGTGATGCCTGTTAAGTATTTGTTGAATGAATGTGTGCATGCCTGTGTGTAGACAGAGTCCCACCCACCCCTCCCTTCCCAGGAGAAATTCCACCAACAGGAAGGGCGACACCCGAGTGTGGGTACCTCTTGCCCATACCATTCTCCATTTGGGAATGTTCTGAGTGTTTGAAGGTTGCTGAGGGGGCTCCTGGCCAGCTCAGGCAGAAGGGCGGGTGACTCTTGATCTCAGGGTCATGAGTTCAAGCCCCACGGTGGGTGTAGAAATTACTTAAATACATAAATACATTCTAACAAAAATAAAACAATAAAAATTGCTCCAGGATAAGGACCAGAGCAGAGAAAAAACTACCAGGCTTACCCTCCGTTTACTGCCCGGGCCAGTGGGGAGAAGCTGGGGAGCTGAGGGAGAGTTGGAGGCGCTCACCAGCGTTTACCCTCAGAGAAGTCAACTCGGTTTTCCCCTTGAGACGAGGAAAGCAGGACGCTCAAGCCCCACGCTCCCCCTCCCAGAGCATCAGGACTGGCCTCCCTGACGGCCCTCCGGGGGCAGGGGACTGGCCTCCCTGACGGCCCTCCGGGGGCAGGGGACCGACCTGGAATGAAAACCACAGCTTCCTTCTCCTGGCCAAGCAGGGTGTTGGTGACGACGCAGGACGCGTTCCTCACAGAGCCGTCCCTGACGACCACGGCCACGGTGACCGTGAAGAGGCCGTCTGCGCCCGCGGTGTAAGCCTCCTCCAGGCCGGGCATGGCGTCCCCGTACGGGTCCCTCCACGCGGCGCGGGGCTGCGGGAACCACCCCCCGGAGGTGCATTCCAGCCGCACGGCCCCGTCCTCCTGGCCCTGCAGTTCAACCAGGGGCTTGGAGCCCACGCCTGGGGACAGAGACCGGGGCTCAGCTAAAGAGGCAGCGGTGTCCTTCTTAGCCAAAGTATCTTAGATCAGCTCTCAGGGGTCGAGCCTGGGGAAGGGGGAGCCGGCAAGGGGCCAGTGAAACCAGAGCAACCTGTTATGGTTGTGCCACACGCCCCCAGCACCCCTTCCATGAAGGGGGTAAGGAGGGAGGGCCAGAGGGAAGGGAGGGAGCAGGCCCTGATGGTCGGGACACCAGGAGACCAATATGCCCATGGATCGTGAGATCTCTGAGGACAGGCCGCCGCCGCCGCCCTCAGCCTTGTGCTCCCCCTTGACCCCGTCACAGTGGCGCGTGTCTGTCGGTCTCCTAAGTGTTCGTGGACTGATTCAGTTCAGCGAGAGTGTAGTTTGTCCCTTCTGGGTGAGGGCGTGCACTCCGGCCTGAGGCGGCAGGTGGAGGGTCTCACTTTCTGTCCTGGGAGCACTTCCCAGTAGCACTGGCTTCCGGAAGCTCCAGAGCATATGATAAGGACAGAAGCCGGCCCAGACCTCGAGACACCGTCCCTTCTCTCCAGGCTGACGAGGGCTTGACGCCCTCGTGACCACAGGCCATCAGGAGTGGTTGGGTTTTAGGAGAATGGACAGAACTCGAATATAAAACCTACCCTTCCCCCAGTTCAGAGAAGTTGACCTCCTGGGGGCTCAGTCAGCGAGGTGAGTTCCTTAAGTCCCTCCACAACCTCTACCTGGTAGAAAGATCTGGATGCTCCTGGGATCCTCAAGAAGCAACATCACGTCTTCAATGTCAGCAGAGCATCACACAATAATTCTGACCCCAGGCTCTTCCCACTTACTCTATCTTTAAAGGAATCTCTAATAGAAGAGAATACCTACGCCAGACCTGAAAATGCACAGTCCTGGGAGACTTCTGCCCCGTTAGCCAGGCCCCATCGATCATCCAAACTTTTTTATTTTATTTTGTTTTATCTTATTTTATTTTTATTTTCTAGAACAATTCAGCAAAATAAAATTCCAGCTTATCGTCAGACAACACTGACTCATCCAAGTAAGTCCTTTGTTCGGGCTGGACAAGGAACGAAAAAACAAAAGACAAAATTAAAGCAGTCACTGAAGTCCCTCCTGCTCCATCTCATTTTTGCCAAGAAGAAACAAACTAAGTAACTAAAGCCTACTTGCATACGGAAAGGCTCACACAGAAACTTAGAAGCGTGATAAGACTCAAAAGAATTGGGCAGGTTGGGAGGAAGCTCCACAAGACGGGGTTCAGGAAGGCGAGCACTAGACAACAGACGTGCGGACAGAGCCAGCCAGCCAACAACTCCCGAGAACACAAGAAACAACAAGCAATCCCACACTTCCGCTCCGAGCAGCCAGGCCAGCCTGGTGTCCCGGGAAGGGCAGAGGGTCCCGGGCGTACGAGCCCATCCCGGTCCCCTGCGCCGGTCACTGTGAACCGAGTCAGGACGCCAGGGTGAGAAGTCTTCCTGCCACAATATTCATACTAACCACATACCAGCTGGCCCTTCTCAGGAACCAAGACGGGGCTCCTACCATCTGTGAACTGAGGCCTCCTCGCGGGGCCGCACTGTCCCCTAAGCCTTACTGCCATCAGTCTGAAGCACTGAAATGCCATTGATTCATGAGCATCTTTTACAAAGGCTTTTCTAGTCTTCAAATGTTTCTTTTTAAATATAACACGCTGGCCCTGAGAGTGAGGTCATGCCTTAAACCATGATTAATAAACTCCTAGAAATTCCAATGTAAATTCCCAAGTCCTGCCGGACTGCTCCCGGCTCCATTCCCACGGGTTTCCCTTGGGGTCGACACGCTGGGTGATTAATCACGCTTAATGAACTCATCTGTGCACATCAGTCTCTGTCACCACCATCAGTATTTGGGTAAAGGCGGAAAAAGGGCAAACTCAGTATTTATCAAAACTAGGGACGTCTGTACGTCGTACTTTGCTGGACAAACTACTAGTTCTGGTGGATTCCAGTTGTCCCCATGTTTCTTACTCAAAATCAGAGACTTTGAGTGACAAAGTACATGGTCCCCCATCTAGACGCCAGGAGCGGTGGCAGATGGGGCTTCAGGCGGGGTCCCTCCCCCCAGAGAGGCAGCTCACTGCCTCCGTTCTGCTTCTGCTCAATCGCCATCCTGTCAGGAACATTGTCTTGGGCCATTTTCCCTACTCCTTTCCACAGCCCCCCCTCCCCAGGACTCCCCAGGACACCAGGCAGGAGATTTGGTGTATTTTGTTCACTGATTTCTCCTTGGTTTGCTGGAACAGTGACTGGAACATAGGAGGGACTTGTCAACTATTTGTGGAATGAACTTGTGAATGTCTGTGATGAGAGGGAGCTCAAACGTCAATTTTCCCACTCTGAAATTTCCATATCCGCAATTTCTTTTTTCCACTCATTCATTTTACAACTATTTTTAAAATATTAATTCTTTTCATGTTTATCTATTTATTTTGAGAGAGAGAGAGAAGAGAGAGAGCGAGAGCGCACAAGCTGGGGAAGCAGGGGAAGGGCGGAGAGAGAGGGAGAGAGAGAATTCCAAGCAGGCTCCACACTGCCAGTGCTGAGCCCTCCACGGGGCTGGAACCCACCAACTGTGAGATCATGACCAGAGATAAAAGGAAGAGTCGGCGCTTAACCGACTGAGCCACCCAGGTGCCCCTTTTTAATTATTTTTTAATGTTTACTTATTTTTGAGAGAGAGAAAGAGCAGGGAAGGGCAAAAAAGAAGGAGACACAGAATTCGAAGCAGGCTCCAGGCTCTGAGCTGTCAGCACAGAGCCTGACGTGGGGCTTGAACTCATGAACCATGAGATGATGACTTGAGCTGAAGTTGGACACTTAATGGACTGAGCCACCCAGGCACCCCCACAACTATTTTAAAGTTCCTACTAGACGCCAAGGAATCTGCTAGATGCTGGAGCTAGAGCAGTGAATGATTGCTGGTGTTAGTCAGATCCCGATTGGTTCTGGTTGTGATTCGGACTATAAAGCTTAAAATAAAGTCCAGTGACAAAGCCTGAAAGGGTACTCGTTAGTGCCACCCACCAAAACCTTCAGTCCCCCCGGGGCACACGGCGGGGATTGTGTTTCCGCTCTCCTGTCCAGTGAGCGAGGCATGTGACTTGCTCTGGTCCATGAAATGTGAGTCTGATAACATGCAGCCCCTCACAGGCAGAGGCTTCGTGAGCCAGTAGGGGACCTGCCAGGCCATTCTGCCCCCACTGAGGGGAACTGCTCCAGCTCCCTGAGGCAGTCCCTGTGAGGTCGAGCCTCGCCTGGCTCATTAGAACACGGTTCATTGTCAGAAACTGACCTTTGTTATTTTACGGTACTGAGTTCGGAGAGCTGCTTGTTACCAGAGCGTCACCCAGCCTGTCCTGACTAATGCACACGTCAAAGATGATGAAAAATATGGACTGACCACAGGCTCACGGGGAAAGGTTGACGAAGCAGATCTCGGGCTCAGAATGAATCAGATGATCACTTACAGCTTTATGGAGCAGATTCATTCATTCAGTGACTACTTGTGGAGCACCTGCCATGCCCCCGATTCTGTTCTAGACGTGGGCATACGACAGGGGCAAAATAGGAAAAAAATCCCTCTAGTGGAAGAGACATAATAAGCAGGACAAATAAGTGAAGTGCATACTGTGTAAGAGGGCTCTCCACGCTGGGGAGAAAAGCCAGAAGGGGAGGAAAAGGGTCAAGGATAGTGTCTGACCTTCACAGTCGTGAAAAGCAACGGACTAGAAAGAAGAAATGGGGCGGGGCGGCTCAGTGGGCTGAGCATCTGGCTCTTGGTTTCAGCCCAGGTCATGATCTCAAGGTTGGTGGATCGAGCCCCACTTCGGGCTGCACACGGACTATGCAGGGGCTGCTTGGGATTCTCTCTCTCCCTCCCTCTCTCTATGCTCCTCTCCCCTCTCAAAATAAATAAATAAACTTAAAAGCAAAAAGAATAGCCTCCAGGGAGTAAACACTCGTCCAGGGTCAGGGCTGTCGCAGGGCAAAGTCACCCCTTTGGCCGTGGGCGGGAGGAAGGCATTTTCCCTGTTCAGAGGATTCCGGGCAAAACTCTGCTGGTCTGCTAAGGGCCTGAGGCGAGAGAGAAACTCTCCCTGAGAGTGACACGGAAGAACGCACCTGCCACCAGCAGCCGCAGGACGGCCTCAGCGTAGGACCTGCCTTCTTGGAAGTAGCAGCGGTAGACGCCGTTGTCGTGTGCCGTGACGTTGTGTACGGTGAGCGCCACGCTTCCCTTCTGGATGTCTTCGCTCGCGAACGTGGTCCTTCCCCGGTACTCCTCCACCTGCTCCTCCGTCCTCTCTCGTCCGCCCTTGTACACCAGCACCGCCGGGGAGAAGCGGGTCCGGAGCCACCGCACCTCCATGGCCTCCGCGTTCTTCTCGGGGGACAGATGGCAGCGAAACGTGGCGTTTTCTCCCAGCATGGCGAGGAGTGGGTCCGCTGGGCCTACGACCGTGAACTGGGCTGTTCAGCAAAGGAGCGGAGTCAGACAGGGCACACTTCGGACGGATATCGAAGGCAGGAAAGGAAGTGGCTATTTTGGGGAATGACTTATTCTTCCTGAGGGCACAGGGGCTCCTGAGCTGAGGATTCTGGGGCCCAGCAGCTGCGGCTGGCCTGCAGCGACAGGGCAGGGTCATCGGGGCCTGAGGCTGCTAATGCTCTGTGAACAAAGTTCCAATAGCACCTACGGAGGATCTCCCGGACCCTGAGCTTGTAGAGACTGTCTGTCTCCCAGCCCAACGCGGGGCCTGGGGCGCAGCATCAACTTGAGCTGTCCGTTCTGGTAGCCACGAGTGAGTCCCCACGGAAATGTGGCGTAAGTGTAAGATACACGCACACACAATTTTGAGATATTAGAATACGAAATGGTAAATATCTCATTGCTAAATACTTTCCATTAATTCACGGTTTACATAACGCTATTCTGGTTATTTGGGATTAAGCAAAATACATTATTAAAGTGTATGTCATCGTTTTCTTTTTACTATTTTAAATGTAGCCACTCAAAAACTTAAAAGTTGTACATGCAGCTCGCCTGTGGGGCTCTCACTGCACTTCTGCCGGATGGCACGGTATGAATCCAACGAGCTTGTGCACAATGAACTTGACCCCATCAGCAATACGTCACCCTCCCGGCCTCTGCAAACTCAGGTGTGCATTTCCCCTTTGCAAGGCTGCGGGCGCTGGAGGGGCGCCCCCTACCTGAGAGCAGGGCAGACCCGCAGAGGAGCGCCAAGAAGAGAAGGGAGCCCCGCGCGCAGGAGCGGGGGGCGGCCGCGGGCTCCATCAGCGCCACCGACCCGTCTCCCGGAAGAGCCAGCGCCCGACCGGAGGCCTCAGGTACAGAGGTGGAGAAATGAGCCAAAGAGACGGGGCATCAGCTCTGATCCAAGTCCAACTTTCCTGTAACCCGCTCTGGGGTCGTCTGCGCCCCCCACTCTGTCTCCGGGTTCAATCTCCCGATGGAGGGGCTCACTCGATGTTCCCCGGATTAAGCTAACAACACAGTGATCCGAGAGGCAGTTTTCCGCGCCCCCCCCCCCCCCCCCCCCCCCCCCCCCCCCCCGGCTCACTTCTCCGGCCAGAGTTGAATTTCTTCAGGTGTCACTTGATATTTTTCCAAACCCTTCCCTCATCCTCGCTCCTCCCCCGGAATCCTGGGGTGCGCTGGGAGGTGGAGAGCCTCCCCACCGGGACCCCGCAGCCCACAGGGTGGGTTCCCACCTACCGCCTCACCCCTGCCCCAGGGGGGTAGCTCTACCCTCCTTCCTCCCTTTCCTACCTTCTAGAATTAACGTCTGCGTTCTCTTTTCTCCTCTGACGTTCAAATGATGATTTTCCTGTGGTCCCTTTTCTGTCTAATCTCATAGTCATAAACAGAGAACAAACCGTCCTGAAATCGGAGGGGGGAAAAACGTTTCTTCGCCTCCCATTATTCGCGGTGTGCCAGCGGCAGGACCTGGGACTTGGTCCACCCTGACCACAGATTCCCAAGATTTCAATGAATGGTCTAGAGCCCAGGATTGGCCAGCTGTGGATGAATCAGCCAATAGTATCCCTGAGCCAACTTTCTCACCGGTTACTAGGCAGAATACACAGGCAGTTTTAAAATCTCACCTCACCTCGGAAGATAGCTATTTGAGATTATCTGGTCTTTCAAATTTTCCTTTTCTTTTTTTCCCAGAAGCAAGGTAACCAAGCAAGAGACGTCTTGAGTGCGTAGTGGCTGGAGTTGGGGGTGATGAGGCAAACATAAGCAGCCCTCTTTCCAAAACCTGAGGAATCTGTTCAGTCGTAGGGCTTGTGGGAGCTGGAGGGGCCCAGGAGAGAGGAGGGAACCCAGGCAGGGGTGCGGAGGTGGTAAAGAAGGTGCAGTGGCCATTTCGGACACCCTGTCATTCATTCAAAAACTATTGAGTGAAAGACGCTGAGGATGCAGAGTTTGAGATGCTGAGTCACTCAGGGAGGTGACATTCCGGTGGGGACAGGAAGATGGCACTCAACAAAGATGGTCTTCATGCTCTACCAGTAAGAGGATCTCTGAGTCCGGCATCCTCTACATCCACATGGTGCCCTTTCGCATGCCCCCCAGATGTCAATCCAGCCATTGTATCGTTTTGTTATAAAGTAATTTTCCCAAAGCACATCTCTTAATAGTTGTCCAAATGAAGGCCTCCAACTACCTTTGGATTCAATTCAGAACCGTGCAGCTAACACTCTAGCAACACTCCACGCTTGCCTCCTGTCCCACCGCGGCAGCCCCAGCTCACCCTCACCCTAATCGTTCTCCATTTCCACCTCTTGAACCTCTGCCCAGCCTCCGTGTCCCTCTCCTCCAAGAACAAGTGCAGATGTTCCCAGTCTGGCGTGTCCTCCGACTCCCGAGGCTGTGCCTGTTGCGATAGTCTGTCCTGCGTCATCGTATGATACGTACGCTTGCAGCCTCTGCAGATACTGATGCAGGTCTGATTCGGGTTTCCCCTCTGACCTTGAAGGCCAGCTGACACCATTAACATTTCTGGGGGCGGGCCTAAAGATGGAGGTTAAGACTAGTCACGCCCTAGGTGAGGGTCCTGGGTCCACTCTGTAATTAGTTAAAGTTACTGTCAATGATGTGATGCTATATTGATTGGAGCCCTGTACCTGTGGCACAATTTCCTGTAACTCCCCCTTCCCAAACTCAAAAGGCCCTGCCCCCCCATGTTCGGGGCTCGCTCCCCGTGGATCCAGTGGGTTGTTGACGTCTGTGAGCCCGAGTTTAGGCTGGCCAGGCCTAAATTCGTAATAAAGCCCTTTGCTTTTGCATGCGTGATTCGGCCTCCCTGGCGGTCTCTGGTTTTTGGGGGCGATATTAAAATCTGGGTACAACAATACGTGTACCCTGTGACTCCTCTCTCCCGGACAAACCCCAGCACTGAGCCCTGCACATGGCAGGTGTTCAATGTGTGAGTGAAAAAGTTAAGTGCGAGGCCATCCCCGAGCGTGGTACCTCCACACGTCTTCAGTCTAATCACCTGTCTTTGCTTCTCTGGACCATATCCACCCTGTGGATGAAAACTGCCTTCCCAAACCGCCCCTGCATACCTGCTTCAGGTGTGATTGGTTCCATCTCACTGAGCCATTCAGTCAAAATGTGCAAGGCCTGCCCTCCGGCATGTGTATGTGAGATGTCACATTCCATCACATTACAGAAGAGCAAGTAAGTAAGAGGTGGCTGGGAGCGTAAAAATCCGCCCTGCTGGGTCTCAGGCCAGGATGACAGACACGTTTGCTGAAGCCAGCTGCATAGTTAATGGGAAATACTGTTTCTCCCACGGCCACGGTGCAGCTGCAAAGACAAACGACCCCCTCCTCCAGCGCTTCCTGCTTTCATTTTCACTGGGAAACTGTCTTTAACGTTCACATTCTACCAAAAGCTTTGATGTTTGAAATTATAAATCATATCCATAAGAATGAAACGTTCCATTGTTGCCGGGAGCGGCCCCACGAGTTTGATCCAGAGAAGCAGCTTGATTTCTGAACTAGATGCTAAGCTTCAGGGAAGTGCCCCCAAAGGGGTATTTTCACCCCCCAGATACCACATAACTTACAGACCAGAACCTCTGGCTGTTGGTGAGGCCATGTGCTCTTGGCCTGGGCACCTTGATTATGATACAAATGTTACCAAATGCCTCTGATGTTTTTTGTATCAGGGCTATGTTTTTAAAGTAAGCTCCCCTGTCCAACATGGGACTTGAACTCCTCACCTCGTGGTGGTCAAGGGTCACATGCTCTACCCATTGAGCAGACCAGGATCCCTGGGTTGGAAGCTGTTTAAGGAGGGGTCCACCAAGCCTGGGAAAGTGAGGAAACGTTTGGAAATCTTACCTCCTGGAGGAACTGTTCCTATTTCTATATATTCTAGAACATGGAAGGGACACACACACACACACACACACACACACACACACACTGCTTAGAGTATTGCTAGCTACTGTAATAAATATATTTCAAAAAATCAAGGCTTAGTTTAACAGTAATTAAGGTCTTGCTCACAATAATTGTCAGTGTTTGGCAGGTTGGTTTCATTGTGTGGCTCCTTTCATCTGTGAGTCCACATCCCTGACAACATAGTCCTCCACATGTGGCCAGAGAGAAGAAAGAGAAAGCAGCTTTGTGCTGGAAGTGACGCACCTCACCTCCACGCATATTCCCTTGGTGAGAATCAGTCCATGGACCCACCTAGGAGCAAGGGATGCTGGGAAATGCATTCCCCGGCTGAACAGCTAATTACCAGCAATATCTCTATTCTGTAGAAGGAAAACACATGGATTTCGATGGGCAGGTTTCTCAGCTTCCGTGGGGAAAGCCGTTATACAGAGCCCACTGAAAACCAAGCCCCGCTTTCCAACTATCTGCAGTGGGGGAAGCAAACAAACCCCTGCAGACCCTTCCTCCTCCTCCTCCTCCTCTTCCTCTTCCTTCTTCCTCTTCTTTTTTGTAGGGCTCTTGTTAGCCAAGAGAAGGGTGCTCTCCAGAAAGGTTGGTCTCAGCTCCAGGGATGGTAATTTCTAGCTGACAGAGTCAGAATGCTTGAAAAGGCTCCTGGTTGAGGTACATAGCTTTAGACTCTGTTTCTGTTTGTTTTAAAAATAGACTGTCCCCGAGGCCAATTTGTGGAATTCGAGAGGTTGACGTCAGGATAGCCAGTCTCCGCCTAGTACTCAGTGTCAGATGCCCAGGGCCTGCTGACTTTTTCACCCGGTCCCTTATCAGACCAACTTCTGTGAGTCAGGGTGTCTTGTGTTTCACATTTGCATACTTGAGGGAAAATGGAGTCAGGGCCTGCAAGACTGGGCTTGTGCCCAAACCATTGGCTGAATAAAAACAGAAAGAGATGAAAGAGAGACGGGCAGGGAAAGAGAATCATTACCTTAAAAACTCATTTGCTCTTTTATATCACATTTGAAATCTTTTTTATATTGCATTTGAAATCTGTGATTTCCATTTCTTGAATAAAAGGCTATAGAGAGCAGGTTGGAGATAAATTTTCAGGTGCTAGGGAGTCTCCTTGCCCTGGGATTATCCTTTATCCAAATCAGGCCCTGGAGTTAAGTCTGTTTTCAATGCTTAGCCAGGAGTTGGGGGTGGGGGGCAGAGTCTGCCCAGGGTCCTCCCCATCTTCATGCTCAGCAAGATGATTAAGCTGCTCAGAGTCACAAAACAGGAACCTCAGACATGGACAAAATAGTCCTCCACCTGATCAATGGTAAGGATTTACCACTATTATATATAT
>NC_043706.1:3388535-3389738 GCF_006229205.1 Suricata suricatta
TGTGTGTGTGTGTGTGTGTGTGTGTGTGTGTGTATAAAATTATATATGATAATATTTACTCTATAGTGGATGTATGCATATTAGATGGGTTTATATTGTTTTTTTAAAAAAGATTTTTGAAGCTAATTTACTTATTTTTTTAATGTTTTATTTATTTTTGAGACAGAGAGAGATAGAGCATGAGAGGGGGAGGGGCAGAGAGACAGGAAGACACAGAATCTGAAACAGGCTCCAGGCTCTGAGCTAGCTGTCAGCACAGAGCCCGATGCAGGGCTTGAACCCACGACTGTGGGATCATGACCTGAGCCAAAGTCAGAGGTTTAACTGACTGAGCCACCCAGGCGCCCCTAATTTACTTATTTTGAAAAAGAGAGAGTGTGAGAACACGCTCACAAGTGGAAGAGGGGCAGAGAGAGGGAAAGAGAGAATCCCAAGCAGGCTCGGGGTGCTCGAACTCATGAACTGGGAGATCAGGACCTGAGCCCGACCTGCTCCCTCTGCCTGCACGCCTTCCTCTCCGCCCTGCACCTGCCTTACTCCTCATCATTCAGGCCTCCTGACCACCGCCCCCATTAACATTCAGTAATGTCTCCTAATGTCTTTGTACGTTGCCAAACGTTCCCGAGAGAGGGCAAATCATCCTTAGTCCCCAGATGTTGCCACGTTTTATTTCTTTCATACGTTTTGTTTACTTGCTCTGTGTCACTGAGCAGTGTGCACTGGGCATTGCTCTTGATCACCTCGTTCCCTGGCGCTTCAAACAGTGCCTGGTATATTGCAGGTGCTTGGCAAATATTTGTGCAGTGGATCAATGAATGAATGTATTTTTCTTCCTGAATTAGTGCTTCATGTTTCGTGCCCGGCCATTGAATAATTCAGCAGAGTACTGGGAAGGTTTTCATGCCATTTTTTTCAGCATATTTAAAAAAATTTTTATTAAGGAAATTTTCAAACATGTGCAGAAGCAGAAAGAATAGTATAAAGAATCCCTCAGGTGTCCATTCCCCGCTTCAGCGACTTTTACAGTTTGCCAGAATGGCAAGTATTTCATCTCTCTGCCCTCATCTTTCTCGCCACGCACCCAGGCGATTTTATCCATCAGGATAAATCTTGAATAGTTAAGGACTTTTTTCTTATATAACCATAATGCCTTTATCATGCCTAACAAAAATTATGACTACTGGAGTAATCTGGTTCCATCCA
>NC_043706.1:3389838-3395521 GCF_006229205.1 Suricata suricatta
CAAAGTCCCTAGCCTGTCTAGGAAGGCGCTACCCTGGATAACGGTTGGCCCTCCCCCCATTTGAGGATCAGGACAAAAGAACATAGGTCCTGGGAGACTGGAGTGCAGTGCTGTATGGCCTTTGGGACCCTGCTTCCCCCTACTTGAGAATGTGTGCGCTTGACTGCTTGACCTAAATGGATCAGAGACTGGGGTTAGTTCTCCTATTATTCATGCCTCTTGGTGATTGTGGTTTCATTAATGGGCTGATTTTCTGATTGAAATTTCCTCGCTGGTTAGAGGCACCTTACTATTGTTTGAACCTTTAAAGAAAAATAGCGTTGTCATAAGCTTCGGTTAATATTACACTATGTACGCAAAATAAGACTCCCGCTGATGTATTTTGAGTGATGAATTATGTTTTTTGATCTTCTGTATTGTGCCTCATTCCTGTCTTTGATTTTCTGTTCTCTCTTCCGTGAAAACAATGATCTTTTCTGAAGCATGAGATTCCTAAGAAGTTGCAAATAATGTAATCATTAAAAGAAAGATGTAATCACCTGTGGTATATAAGACACCAAGTTTCACAGTAAAGTGTGGTCTCTTCCACCATTCATGTGGTCTGTGTTCTTTCTTGTAGATATTTCGCCGACACCAACCCCCTACTCAGGGACTCTTAGACTCTGGTGCGTGGGCTGGTCCCCCGCACCACATCTTCTTGATCCATTTGTCAGTTGATGGACATTTAGGCTCTTTCCATAATTTGGCTGTTGTTCAAAGTGCTGCTATAAACATTGGGGTGCATGTGCCCCTATGCACCAGCACTTCTGTATCCTTTAGATGACTACCTAGTAGTGGAATTGCTGGATCTAGGGTAGTTCTGTTTTTAATTCTTTGAGGAACTTCCACGCTGCTTTCCAGAGTGTCCGTACCAGTTTGCATTTCCCACCAGCAGTGCAAGAGGGTTCCCGTTTCTCCACATCCTCGCCAGCATCTGTTGTTTCCTGAGTTGTTCATTTTAACCACTCCGACCAGTAAAACACCACTTTTAACTGGTACAAGGCTGCAAGGCGAGTTCATTCTACAGAAGAGACGTCTGAAGCCTGGAGCGCGACACCAGTTCCTCTAGTCACACGCAGAGGAATAGGGTCTCGGAGCTGAAGTCAGATGTCTCGTCCCAGAGTTTCTGCCTGTGACCGCGATGCTGCTCTGAATCTGCATGATAACACAGAAAACGGTGGATCATCGTTTAGGTTGTAGAGATTATAACACAAAGGAAACCATTTTGAAGGAATATTTGACTTTATGGAAGTAATGCAGAAGCACACAATGCCACCTGCTGGCTGGGACCACGATGTAACCTAGCAGATGTGTCCCCACTATACTGTAAAACTCCATGCCTAATCTCCAAAAATGACCAGCGGAAGAATCCAAAAAGGATTTGTTGAGTCAATGTGCATCATTCAATACAGGTCAGATTGATTTCTGGGTGACGTTTAATTAAATCATAAAGTTTGATATTTGAAAATAATTCTAAACATTGGCCACAGGAGATGGCCACAAAATGCAGAAACCCTCTCAAGTACATCCTTCACTGGCAGGCATCGGATCTCTGCTTAAACACCCCCCCCAGATGGGCAGCTCACTACCTTACAAAAGCAACAAGGCTAATTGAGAGAAAGCTTTTCTCCTACAGTGCAAAATCCTTGTACCTTTCTTTCATCTTTTGTTTGTAGCTCTGCTCTGTGGAGCTAAAAAATTAATCCCACCTCTGAAACAGTATAGCCCCAAATGTCATGATTATAGTAATAAACTCCCTCTCTCAATTTCTCCTTTTATTGTTCACAGGGGACACCTGCCAAGGCCTATGCTAACTCATTTGTTCCTCACCAGGACCCGGGGAGGTGGGGCTGCTGTTCTCATTTCAGGGATGAAGACAGTGCTCAAAATCCTTCCCGACTGTTCCCTCCTCCCCTGCCTTTATCTCTCTTCCAAGTTTAATTTTTCCGCATAACATATAGCACGCCATCCATGGCACACACTTTCCGTGTTTATTTTCTCTCTCTCTCTAACGCCGACCCCAGGACCTAAAGGTTTGAGGATCGCTCTGTCCTTCTGTCTCCTTGTCTGAGCTCGGACAGGAGGCTCACGCCCTTGGCATGTTGTCCAGAATACCCACAGAAATGGACTTAATAAAACTACAAAGTACAGGAAGGAAGGGCTAGCAGTCTTCACATCCTCAGCCGGAAAATGTCCCTCTTCATCTGGTCATGGGTAAAGTAGGCTTTCTGGTTTTAACCCACATTATTTCTGGTTGAAAATAAAAGTGTTAGTGTTATGCCCAGATCGCAGTATCCTCAACGACCAGAGGCCACCAGGGAGACCGAGTCACGCATGCAAAGGCAAAGGGCTTTATTACGGGCTCGGGCTCACAGACTTCACCAGGACAGTGGGTCCGTGCTGAGAGCCCCGCACAAGGGCTGAGCAGGGTGTTTAGGGGGTTTGGGAAGGGGGAGTTACAGGAAACTGTGACACAGGTACAGGGATCCAGTCATTACCACATAACAGCATTGGCAGTAACTCTAACCATACATTTTGTTTAGAGTGTTCATTACTTTTGGTGGGACCCAATCACAATATTTAGCGTTTCTTTGAAAATAACCAATTACAGGGTGGACCCAGGACCCCCACGTGGGGTGAGTAACTGGCTAATCTAGTATTAAACAACTGGTAACTATCTACGGTTTCCATCTACAAGCCTGCCCTTAGGAACGTTAAGGGTGTTAGCTGGCCTTTCCGGATTGGGTGTTACCAGGGTGGTCTCTCCCGCCTTGGGCAATGTGTAAATAACCGCTTGATAGTTTCGGGGAAACTGAAACTTTGGCCTTTTAGTTCAGAGGGGAAACTTAAAGCCTGTCATGGAGTCAGTTTGGTTCAGACCTGTGTTTTTCATTAGGAGAAAATGAAACAGTATCCATACCGCACTGTTAAATGTGTCAATAAGGAAACTACAGACCCCAAAGGGAGACACTTAGGCAGCGCCACCAAACCGGGCTTTTCACCTAACCTAACCCTGGAGTTTCAACCTCCCCCAGACAGGCAGTCCTAACTGGTCAGTGAGGAATTTTCTGGTCTGCACCAAGGAGGTAATCTGCTATGGGGCCTCTCCACCCCCACCCTCCTCGCCTAACGGAAGGGGACTGCCCGAAACATTCTTTCCTTTTCTTTTGCTAATAACTGCCTAGCCTTGTGAGGAGCTGCCGGAAGAGCTGCCGGATATGTGCCTAGACCTTGCGAGACCCGCAGCCGGTAGAGCAGAGCGGCATTGTCACTCCCAGCTCAGCAGAGCTGTGTCATCACTCCCAGCTCAACGGAGCTACTTTATCGGTTTCCCAGGCTCGGGGCCTGTAGGCTGGGCCTTCCTATCAGTTTCCCAGGCACTGTGCTATGCTGAATCTGCAGTTTCAGTTTCTCCCTTATCCTTGCCCTTGATTCTAGGTTTCATTTTTCAAGGAACCACAGCACTGTTTTCCACGGGGTGGTAACATTTTACATTCTCACCAGCAGTGGGTGAGAGTGCCAATTTGTCCATATCTTGCCAATACCTTTTCTTTTTCTTTCTTGGTAATGACCACCATACTGGGTGTGGGTCTTTTAGTTAGGTTTTAAACACACTTTGATTACACTTGACTACCCCTAAACACAAGTTTATGTTGGCATTGCAGAGGCAGTCAGAAATGTGGCCTACAGGGTGGGGTGGGGAGCCTGGAGGGGGCCGCCGCAGGGACCAGGAGGGAGCCGGGCCAGAAGGGAGCTGACTCCAGGGAGACGAGGGGTTAGCGGGTCCGGAGTCTGCCCAGGTGAGCAGTTAGGAGGGGGTCCACGAAGATTGCGGCCATGTGTCTGGTTAAAGAAGGTGTGAGCGTCTCAGTAATGACAGGTGTGACAGGGACAAAGATGTCTGGAGATGTGGACAAGCTACTGATACGGTGAGGGCGGGGATCTGCCAGCAGGCAGGCCATGCTGGGCCGCAGACAGTCTGTAGGAGGGCCTGGCAAGAACCAAAGGGTTTGTTCGAGAGTCCCTTTCCTTAGATCTCCAGGACTAGATCCAAGTGTCTGGACGAGGCACCAGGAAGAAACAGACAACATGGCCACAGTGAGAGAGCCAGTATCAGAGCCGTGTGTCAGGATCACAGTAAACAGTAAGGGTGATTCGATGCTGACATGAATCACAGCGACTTACTTCGAGGGCCCCTGAAAACTCCTGTCTGAGCCTCAGATTGAAGAAGGGCAATTAGCAAAATCAGGAGTTGGAGGCCTGGGACTGTGGGTGTCCCGCTCTGGGAGCAAAACAAGGCAAGGGAGAGATGCAGCTTGGTGCTCTGGGAACCTGCTGGTGAGGCAGAATAACAATTTAATTTTAAAATATGATTCTGAACTCCTCCAACGGTAGAAACAATTGATTATAAACAACCAGACAGAAATTAACTGTGCTGTGATTATCATTAAACACCAACCGAAATACATGAATGAGGAAACTTCGATGAGCTGAAGTGTTTCACCGAGTTTTAAATCCCAGCTGCCAAAAATAAATAATAAGAAATACATGTTAGTAAATTTCAGGCACTGGTTTGGTTTGACATTAGTTTGCACCTCTGCAGCCCTGTCTGATTTTGGCTGTAATTTGGGATGATAACCTTTTTTACTTTTTTCCCCTGATTTTACTTATTTCAAGTAGCAATTGGCACGTGTGAATTTTACCTCAATCTCCACCGAGCCAGGCCGGTGATGTGTGTGGGTGCTTATAAGGATTTCAGCAAACTTCACAGTGATAGTAATCACAGTAGCATGCATTTATTCAAAGTGTATCTACTTTTAAAATATCCTCTGCACCGACTGTGGGGTTCAAACTCACAAGCCCTAGATCAAGAGTCACCGGCTCTGGTCACCGAGCCATCCAGTGCCTCCTATACTGACCGAGACTAACCTTCACTCTGGGCCAGGTAGGCGTCGTTCTAAACATACAGAAATATGTACACTTGCTTAGAGCACATGGCACTTATCAGCACACTCCTAGGAGGTAGGCGCTACTAGTTTTATCCCCACTTTATAGGCAGGTGAGGAAAGTATAAATTTCAGCTTCCGGTCACCAAGGGCCACACTGAATTCTCTGCCAGCCGGGCCTGTACACCCGTCCTTTCTGCAAGGGGCCTTGTTGTACTCAAGATTTCTTTATCGCCCCCAGAAACCAGAGACCGCCAGGGAGGCCGAAGCACGCATGCAAAAGCAAAGGGCTTTATTACGAATTTAGGCTCGCCGGGGCCTAAACTCGGGCTCACAGACTTTACAGGCGTGGTGGATCCATGCTGAGAGCTAGCGAGCCCGAACAAAGGCGGGGCAGGGCTTTTATGAGTTTGGGAAGGGGGAGGTACAGGAGATTGTGACATAGGTACAGTGAGCCAATCATAATGGTACAACAGTATTGGCAGCAGCTCTAACCATACACACTGTTCAGAGTGTTCGTTACTTTTGGCGGGACCCAATTACAACATTTAGGGTATCTTTGAAATTAACCAATTACAGAGCGAGTTCAGGGTCTTGTTTGGTGACTATAGGGTTAACTTTAACACTAGGTAACAGGGGCTTATCTAAAGTTCCCATTTGCAGGCCTCACCCTTAGGAATGTGGGGTGAGGTAGCTGG